>NC_048926.1:7035234-7043855 GCF_011077185.1 Oxyura jamaicensis | reverse complement strand
GGAAGGGAAGGGAAGGGAAGGGAAGGGAAGGGAAGGGAAGGGAGGGGCAGGGAAGGGAAGGGAAGGGAAGGGAAAGGGAGGGATTGCACTCAGCTGCAACTGAACAAACCAAAAAGGTCTAAAGTATATAGGACTGCTCACATCACAGCATTTAAAAATATGCTTAGGGCCTTGCTGAAGTAGTGGAGGAATGGCAAATATTTTGTAGAATGAAGCTTTAAATGGTTTCTCATAAAGAACTAAGAAGAATTTAGGGAAAAAACCTTTATACTTTGTCCAATCAGTGATGTGCTTGCTCCACTGTCCTGTCCATGACAGGTGCCAACACTGCCTGCAAAGGGTAAAAGTGTTGTGCTATTTTTTCAGCACACCCTATAAGCAAACTATAACTTGGAAGATTTCCTCAAATTAAAGTGCTGTCTTTGTATGTTATAGCCCTTGCTGCATTTTTCTTCCACAGAAATACCATCCAAGTATTTTTTCAATCCATGTAATTTTTTTCCGTCTGCAACCTGCTTTGGCAGCAACTTCCACAGCTTAGGTAAATGTAGTGCAGCTTTTCATTTGTTTTGAGCAGTATGTTTTCATGTTATGTCTTCAAGTTCTTATATTATGAGAAAAATTGAATAACCGCTCCTTTTTCACCTCTTTCTCAGTCATCATTCATCATCACAGGTCACAGGTCTTCTTGGTCTCTTTGTTGCCTCCCTAAAGCTGCACAATTATTTTGGAAGAAAAATATATTGTCTGATACAGAATTAGTCTCAGGCTGGTGACATTCATTCTCTAGGACAAGTTCCTTGTTGAAGAAAGAGACGCTTCTGGACTCTAAGTGGTTTAATTACCGGCTTATCTAAATGTTATTGCACCTGTGGACAGTAGATGTATTTTGACTTCCATCACCACTATCAAATTAACTTTAGCAAAAGACAATTAACTACTGTAAATTATTCTACTTCAATTAAAAGAAAGAGAAATGGTGATGGACTTTAACATATTAATTTTAATCCACAGATTTATGAGGTGCCAAAAAGAAAAGAAAGTTGAGTACTTTTTTTTTTTTTTTTTTTTTTTTTTTAAGAAATTAGAAATTATCTGGAAGGAATGCAATAAAAAATAAGGATCAGGCAAAGTGTCATTATCATTTTAACTTAATTTGTCAACACAGTAATATATCTAGCTATATTATTCAGCTGACAAATCAATTATAGTTATAATGAAACTTTATAGAATTTTACTTTTATTTAATTAGTAACATCAATATGTTTTTTTTTTTTTTTTTAATTTCAGTTGTACATGAATGCATCAAAGTATAAATGATGGAATAAGGTTAATTATAAGCCCCCAAAACATACATATTTTAGAGACAAAAAGAAATTTACAGTGCAAAATGTTATAAGTAATGCAAGCTGCAAGATGGTTTGTTAAGCTGGCTAGAGGCCATTTTCTTAAATAATAATAACAACAATAATCCATGTCTTTGTCACAAGTTATTTGAATTTTAGAGAACCATCTCGAATAATGGATGTGAAGCTATTCTCCCAGAATTTTTTTCTTCAAATCTCTTCACTCCCAAGGGTAACACATTTTAGTTTCTGCAAGGGAATGTAACTCCAACATGAAGATAGTGAGTCATCTAAAAAAGTGTTATCCGGTTCACTGGTGCTAAATACATTTGATATATTATGCATGGGGGGAGTGGTAATTTAGGAGAAATTTACACTTTTTTTTTTTTTTTTTTTTTAATGTATGTATTTATTTATTTATTAAACACTGTTCAGTAGACATGTTACAATCTTACCAAATGCTGCATCAAACGATTATACTAACATTAAGCTATAGATCACCTTCTTAAGCAGACACTGTGAATTACATTTCTGTGGTGCTACACAGAGCTTTTAAAGTAGGCTGTTGCAATTATGCCACACAATTACCTAAGTGGCCCTGTTTCAGGAAAGTATTAAACACATGCTTAAAATTAAATTAAAATGAAGCTTGTTCTTAAATACTCTTCTACATGAAGAAGGTGTCCTAATTTTCTCTTCTAGGTAGAAAAACAGTGTGTTAAATCAATAGGTACTTTATTCAGGTATTCACTGTCATCTCCAGGATCACTTCACTGAAGCTCCACACAGATGGCATTTGGTTCAGATAAAACCCAAGCAGTCATCACTATTTTCTTGTCATTAAAGCTTTTCCTATCCCAGTCTGTGATGTACCACAGGGCACATGGGGGTAAGAAGCACATGATTGGCTGTGGGGAGTGGGGGCAGCCACCAGCAGTGCACTTTTCATACTGTGAAGCTTCTGCAAATATCTCTTCTCAAAGATAGAGTGGACAGATCCTGGCCAGACAGGATGGAGGGTTTTTGTTTTAATAGCTCCCAGGAGACTTGTATTCAGGTCCCCCCTTTCTTGGAGCAGATTAAAGCTTCCATTTCTCACCTCTTTATAAAGTACTCTAATCATTATTGCAATGTCCATGTAATAAGGGGAAAACATGGTTCTTACTCTTCTGAGTATAAAATAATTAAAATTTATTGGACCAACATGTGAGAAAGAAGGAGAGGCAGAAAAGCTCCAAAACCTGAAACTACAATTCTTTGCTCACTAAGTAAGGCACTCTCGGCTTCTGTTCCTTCTTGTAAAGACTTTTTCATGTAGAAGTTGTATAATAGGGCTCAGGTATGCTCTTCTTCCAAGTAAAAGTTCTATCAGTGATGGCAAAAATTCTTATTTAGTCTCACTCTGGCATTTATTTCAACATCAGGTACATGACTCTACCTCTCTTTCTTGTGAAGACACGCTTTAAATTAGGACTGGGGAATGGCAAAATAATTTTTGCAAAAACTAGATCTGCTTTCTAGCCTACCAACAGCCAGCTGTACTGGGGAGGTGGAAAGCATGGCTGTGGGCAAAATTCTCTTAAGTGAACTTAGGACATGCTGAGAGGAGAAAAAAAAAAAAAAAAAAAAAAAAAAGTTTTTGCTACATCTCAGTGAAGGCCTGTCTGCTGTAAGGTGTGCCACAGGACAGCTCTGGGGTAGCATACTATTCCCCAGGACAGAAGTGAGTGAGCAGATATGTCCACAAAGTGGGGAATAAATACATTCTCAGAACCCAGATATGTAATGGCTGCACTATCTGATTACCTAGACGTGGCACCAGGGTGGTGCACCATGATGTGTACCATGGGTGTATTGATTCAATTTCCAGAACTGGATTTCACCCCCTCTTCTAGAGAGAAGAGGGTTTTTAAGGTCTGCTTCTCCTCTGTCAAGACAATTTCTAGGAGTAAAGGAACCAGGCTATACTACAGCAGTGAATCTAAGTGCCTAGGTCATCAAATAAGACAACATGAAACTTTTTCAATATAAATATTCAGGTACAAATTTGTCTTTATCTGAGTGAGTGCTTCACTAAAGTTGCAATGCACAAGTGAATTAATGCTTCTGCTACTGATTCTCATATGGAGTGGGGATTTTATTTATTTATTTATTTATTTATTGTCTTTATGTCCTCTGTGTCCCTTGGAAACAGACAGGAGAAGATGTAATCAGTCAAATTTCTGATGTTTCAAGGAAAAAAAAAAAAAGTTTTTTTGTTTGTTTGTTTGTTTTTGTTTGATTGATTGATTTTGTTTTCTCCCTAGGGCTTCTTGTTTTTCTGAAATCATTTCTGAAAAGGTTTTATACCAAAAGTTTGGGAGGTAAGATAACAGATTTCAAATGGTAGATATGTGACAAGAAAAGGAAAACAATCTATCTACATTTTACCTATATGTTGATCACTGAAGGCCCTCTCTGAAGGGTGGTTGCACACTGGAACAGGGTCCCCAATGAAGGGGATCACTGGGGGGTGGAAGGGGATCACTGGATCACTGAAGGGTGGATGCACACTGGAACAGGCTCCCCAGTGCACCAAGCCTGTCTGAATTTAAGAAGAGATTGGACTGTGCACTTAGTCACATGGTCTAAACTTTTGGGTTGACCTGTGTAGTTCCAAGAGTTGGATTTGATGATCCTTATGTGTCCCGTCCAACTTGGGATATTCTATGATTCTATGATTCTATGTTTGAGAAGTTGCATCAAACAGTTAGGTGCATTTGTTTGCTATACATAGATTCAAAGGTAAAGGAGAGGCCATTCAGATAATATATATATATATATATATATATATATATATATTCCTAAACTCTCAATTGCAGTAACTGTTTTAAGTCAAAGAAGTTGCCATGAAATCAAATGGCTGTGAATCAGTGGGGACTCAGGAGCACTGAATTGTTATCTTTGCAAAGGTGACGCTGTATTTATACATAGACCTGGCTTCTGGAAATGTTTCTAGATTCTTTAATTTCATATTCATTTTTTTCAAATGAGCTGACTTCACATGCCCAGAATTAGTCAGCACATATTTAACTTTAAATTCAGAGGGATGAAAATAATAATAATGTAAGCAGTAATAAAGCTTGCAGCAAGAATTAGATGTATTTTTAAATATATATTGAGAATTCCTTTTGATAGCTAGAGGACACTTTTTGCAAGTGGGTTTCTATCCACCAGTGCAACTTACCTTTTAAACAGTAAAACACAGTAAGTTTATAACTATTCTGATGACAATCATAATCCACTGATTTGTGTTAAAAGGAACCTTGTTTTCTTTAAATTATGCTGTGGTTATAAAAAAGTCTTCATAATACAGTTCATTGTGAATGTGTCCACAGTATAAACTCTGACATCTCATGTGAAAAAATGAGTGCTTTTGTTTCTATTTTTGTTGGTAAAAACTGGGAATGGAGGAAGCTAAGAAAATGAACAGGGTGAAGATGAAAGATGGAAGTCAGAATCTTGTTCTGCTCCTCTGGATGCTTTTCTTCATCTAGAGCCCTAATGAGAAAGTTTTATTCTTCAGCTATAATCACCCAACTATCTGTGGAGGCCCACAAAAATAAGAGATAAGCAGACCCCTATACTATACCCCCTACTATACTTAACTCTGTGGATATTGAAACTGTCTTCTCATAGTTGTCACTTGCACAGTCTCCTGGAAATTCTGCATTGCCACAGCATCCAGGGGTAAGATCCTGCTAGCCTTAGTCTTTTCTGCTACCCACATTTTCCTGGAAGTTTTGTTAAAGTCAAGTTCTTGATTTGACCCAGAATTTTAGAAAATAAGATTTGAAAAATCACACATCATATTCATTTTTTTTTTTTTTTTTTTTCACCCTTCATTCTCATCTCCCCCTCTCCCCCCCATCCCCATCCCATCATGTCTCCAAATGCCACTTCACCTAAGTAAGATTTTGACATTTGGGAAAAAACTTGCTTAATAAAAAAAAAAAAAAAAAAAAAAAAAGATAAAACAGTTTGGCACAAGGGAGCTGCAGCTCTTCAGTTCCCATTAGAATTTCTGAAACGACAATAGCTGAAAGGTTAGGGCAAAACCTATTAGAAAAGAAAAGTTGAGGTAAATCAGGTGAGCTCATCGAAGAAAATAGGGAAAGATTGGTTCCCTTTTGGGATTAGGTCTAATTAAGGTGAGCAAGCAGCTGTGCCTGTTTGGAATAACAATTGTGCTAGCATGTCACTTTTTTTCTGCTTAGTTGAAATTTATATAGTTTGGGAATGGTGGATGTAAGAAAATTAGAGCTCATTTAGAATCTGTTG
Source organism: Oxyura jamaicensis (assembly GCF_011077185.1). Taxonomy (NCBI): domain Eukaryota; kingdom Metazoa; phylum Chordata; class Aves; order Anseriformes; family Anatidae; genus Oxyura; species Oxyura jamaicensis. The sequence continues at coordinate 7,038,189 of NC_048926.1, read as the reverse complement.
AAAGGACACTGCGCCTTCATTATTAGTTTTGCATCTGAATTTTCCTGGGGCTGTCCTCTCACTGTTATAGGTAATGGATTTTTCCCCAGATGTAATTGGATGAGTTTAATTTTTTCTTTCATTACCTGTCTAGAAGCCCTCTGCCCCTATTTCCCTTTGTGTTTTATTAGGACTGTAACCCCTATTTAAATAAAGGCTTTGATTGTGATTATATATGTTCAATCAGCACTTTCTGATTGAATAGTTCTGGTCACACAACGGTCTTGCCTAGCATTTTTTACTAATTACATTTTAACCATGGTTGTGTACTGTAGAACTTGAAAGTGAGTGTATGTTTTATACCTTTAAACTCTATCTGAAAGTTTGTATCTCCCATGGGCCAAAGTACTTACAGCACATGTAGGCATTTTCTGGTACTAAGGTATATGTGTTGACCTATAGGTCACTCGACCGGGTTACACCAGACCGGGTTACAGCAGTTGCCCTTTAAAATGATGTAGCATGGATTTCATCTTCTCCAGAGTCTTTGGATATATAAATGAAGTTGGCTACTTTTTTAAAGTCTTTTATAGTTTTCAGAGCTTTTTTTTTTTTTATTATTATTATTATTATTTTTTTTTTTAACAGTTTTGTGTAGAAAGTTGCGTTTTCTGCTGTGAGAAATGAACATAGAGGTCCTTATTAACATCTGACTTATTCTGATGTAATTCTGTAGTCTGGCATACACCACAGAAATTACAACAGAATGAGGAAGTTCCATTTTAGGCTGCTAGATTTTACAAAGCTCACTGGGAACAGAATGTCTTCCAATGAATCCTTCTCAGTATCTTTAGCACCTTTAATTAGTATAGGAAACCTACGGAGAAATCTTTGATTACAGTCTTCAGACCCAATCCAAAAATGTAACTTGGGAACATAAAGATCTATCTATTTCCAGACTCATATATTAATACATTAATTATATTTCTTTCCATGGTGTTTGAAGGAGCATGCCAGGTTAAAACTACTTCAGTTAACAGCACTCAACTGTAGACATTGGGCAATTTATATCACCTTTCATTGCATGAAAGGTGGGTCAAGCATATGACCAAATCCAAATGGTAGCATTTGAAATCTTTCTGCATTACCCTTTTATACCTCTCAGGAAAAGTGACAACATGAAGCTGCGAAAGATCCATGTCTAGTCTGATGCAACTTGCAGGAGTTCCTTATGCATAATCACTAGTTCCCTAGTTAAGACTACAGAATCTAGATCAGTATCTAATAGTGAAGAATGTACCAGAAAATCCCAGTTTTTCTTGTAACTGGGAAAAGGTCCTCTTAGGTCTTAGGTCTCTCTAGCCAAAATTAAACAACTCTGTCACCAGCTGTGGTGACCTGAACCTCATAGGAGCTCATATATCATAGTATCTGCATTTTCTAGTGTATCTGTGGTTAGAGATATTGGATGGACAATTTATTATCTATATATTTCTAGCATTATTCTGCTATCTGAAGATGCACTTCAAGCACATCTCTTCAGTATTTCAGCTTTGAAACATTTTCATCTGTCACATTATTACCAGATGACTGAACAGTAGGTGGTTATAAGAGATCACTATTGGAAGAAGCTTACAGATTGCTTTTATTGCCATCCTATTGTGCATACAAACAGTTTGTGTCCTGTCATACATATTTATAAAACTTAGATGCTTTACAATTCTTGTATTCTGAATAATTTCAACAGCACAGTAAAGCTACTTCAAAACCAACAGATGACCTCAATGTAAAATAATAATAATAAATTAATAATAATAGTAAGCTGTATTTATAAATAAATAAATAGGTAAGTAAACTTAAGTTTCCCACTTAAAAAAAAAAAAAAAAAAAAGAGATTGAGTATGTTGCTAAATTATGACTAGGAATAATTTAGTGAAATCGTAGTAATTACCAAATTTTTTCAGAGCTCAAAAAGCAGAGAATAGCAGAAATTAGAGGTAAAACAAATGCCTCTAAAACAGGAGGATAAGAAGACATGAGAACATAGTGAAGCATCACATTAAATTGACACCTTGCAACAATCCCAATAAATAAGTTTTAGAAACTGGTACACTCACATTACTAATTCACTTTTCTTCACCCACTTTTCTCCTTGGTTATCCCTACTGCATACCTATTGTCTCCAATTCCAACGAAACCAACTCTTCCTCTTGGTGAAGAAATTCATTCTGAGGTCTGGTCTTTGAGACAGTATAGACATAAACAACTTTCTAACAAGCCTCAGAGGTCTCCAATTGGAGACTCCCTCCTTGAAGGTCTTCAAAAGCCACCTGGTCCTGCAACCTCCTCTAGGTGTCCTTGTTTGAGCAGGGTGGTTGGACCAGATGATCTCCAGAGGTGGCTTCCTGTCTCAACTATTCTGTAAACGCAGGCCCAAACTTGTTCCTGGCATAGATCACAAAGGCATCACAGAGCTAACCATTCACTGTCAAAGAACTAAGCAGGAAAGGAAAGGATTGCAGAATTCAGGTCATTTGCAAAAATAAAACAGAGATGATCTTAAAATGACCAGCTCTATGAGATACCTACGAGCTAGTAAGACATGTCTGCTAGCAGTTTGGGCAATGCATTTACAAAAGCTTTATTGCTTCTGAAAACATAATACTTGAAGATGGTATTTGGGAGTGTGATTTCAAAAGAAAATATACTGAAGTAAAACAGAAGTTTTACGAGTTATTTACATGAAGCATAATAACATTAGTAATGAGATTTTGAAAACTGCAGTAAGAAATACTGACATTAACAATGGAGTTCTTGATTTATTATCCATATGAGGTGTGAAATGCTGGTAACTTGTGTAAGTAGCATACATAGTGGAGGTATTTACGTTTTATTTTTTTTTCAAAAATAGAGAAAATAACCAATGATCTTTTACTTGATATTCATATTGCAAACAGAATAGTGAAAATCTAAGTA
>NC_048926.1:7015203-7035134 GCF_011077185.1 Oxyura jamaicensis | reverse complement strand
CTGTCCCTGCATTGAAAACAACATCTGATACTAAACATGTCATTCAGTTAAAAGTAAAAGACAAATGTTCTTGTCAGGGGAATTGAAATTAATGTGCATAGCTTTCTTCATATTGCAATTATTATTTTTTTTTTTCAAGATCAAAATACAGATGAGTATTTGTGCTTTCCAAAATATATTTTTTTTAATTTTATTTATTTTTATTTATTTTCCTTTTTTATTTCATTTTATTTATTATTTTATTTTCTATTCTCAGGTATACTTTTTCTATTATGTATTTGAGGAATTACTATCCAAAAGTTCCAAATGGAACTAACATGGCACAGGCAATAACATTTCTGCTGCCTTTTGAAGTATATTTTTAAAATTATTTATTGCTTATTTGTTTGGTTACATCTTTTAATAACTAATAATGGCATTGGTATATTTTCAGTGCAAAAGGGTTCCAGACATCAGTGCTTAATGCAAATGGAGTTTGTTGTGTAGAATGAATTAACAAATTTACTCATTATGAAGTCCTCAATGGAATTACAGCCACCAATGGATAGCTAAAATTAGGACTGTTATCTAACCTAAGTTTATAACATTTTATACTATAAGGATATTATCCTCCACCCTCCAGTAATTCTTTTGGGGGAAATTTAACTTTACAAGAATATAAATACTAGGGATATGCAAATAATGTTTTTTGTTGTTGTTGTTTTCTCCATGAATATTCATTCAAAATTGAAAGCAACCAATGTGATTATTTAGGATCTCTTATGGCAAATTGTCATGAATTCTTATTTTGACGACAGAAATGTTTCCAAAACTGAAAATGTATTGTATAGTCTACTTATTGGAGTAGCATGTTATTTTTCTAATCTTGACTGAGAAAATTATGCAGTCAGCCTTTACGTTCAAGTTCTCAAATTCTCGTTAAGCATATCACTTTTATATATTTTTAAAAACTTTGAGGAAACACAGGCTTGGTGATCTTTGACAATATTTTGCAGTTTTACTGTAATCGTTGATGTGCATTACTGCAATTTCTGATAAATAAATACAAAGGAGACCCATTTCTGATAAATAAATATAGAGGAGACCCATTTGTTATCAATAACATTAACCCAATATTTTTTATTTAATCCTTTGGGAGGACATGTGATGACAGATCCAGACACTTAAGTTTAAGTAAATGTACTATATGAGAAAGCAGTGCCTAAGCAACCATTATAGTTGATGGAGATCTACTCAGTGCACTCTAGAGGATTTTTAGCTTGAAACCCACTGAGGCTTGACTTAGGTGCCTTTATAGTGAACCAATGCTATTTGACAAGCACTTACATTCTTACTGAAGATGATGATCCTGTTTGGCTTAGGTATCCTGTGGATCTCCCAGGTTGGGTTTGGACATCTATGTATGAGCAAACGAACTGAGCACAAGGGTAAATCAAGTACCTCTTTGCCCTTCCCTGACTGATGAATTTCCCAGTAACTATACTTGGAGTTGGACTTACAGATCAGATGTAAATGCCTAATTGTAAAGATGAATTCCACCAGCAGATAACTTTTAAGATTAGAAAATGTTTTATAAAATGCAGAAAATATGCACTAGAAAATAAAAAATACTTCACTGTATTGTTTGTGGACAATAGTTTTCCCATATTTATATATATATTAAGATATATTTTCTGCATCTTAAATACCTAATTAATATAGAGATTGAATTTTTGAATACTCTTCTGTTATGCTTAAAGTTCTCAGATAAAAGACAATGAACCTGGAAGATCTTCATGTTGTACTAAGTTGGACATTTGTCCAATGTGGAATGCATGAGAGGTCTGAATAACTTCAGAACAATGAATCTGGATAAAGAAATAATAGGAGTAATAGAAATAATAATAACAACAGCAACATTAATAATAGTCATAATAACTGTACATTAATTTCAAATTTCCAAGTCTTTATCAACTAACATTTTATCAACTAACATTTAAGACACCCCCAGTATTTATGACCTGGAGTCTAAAGCATTTTTCTTGTATAATCAAATTCAATGCACATTCTGCTGCTGATGGTATTATTCACAGAATCCACCTCATAGCAGATATAGCTCAGGTAACTTCTAGTTATAACTTACAATGCTTTTATGTTTTTGTTTTTTTGTTTTATTTTTTTTTCTTTTCAAAAGCTTATCACTCAAACAGTGATGATTCCATACTATGTCAGGAACAGGTCTGAGACTCCTTTAATGAATATTGTTTTAATTTGGGAAGACCTCAGCAGAGATACTACTCCATTTGCTAGTAGAAGCTGGCTCTGTAATTTATTTCATGAGGCACGTAATCAGCATGGATAGTGTATTTAGACTGAAATAAAGGGATCTAACATTACATTCATGCATTACATTATTGCTTTGAGACACGGAGATGTTTTAAATCATCATCTATTTCATAGATGACATAAAAGATGAATTTGGTTTATAGTATCTTCTTATTGATTGTCAGAAATCACGGAAAGCCTTCAAATGAATGAAAATATGACACATGACCTTCAGCTAGCAAAAGTAGTAGGTATGTCCCTGGAGCTTAAAAAACATTTGAGGAATACTTTTTTTTCAATACATCATCTCAACCTCAATCTGTGAGAACCACTGTGCATCCTCTGGTGAGAAGTCACCATCTGCATCTGTGATTTATAGGTGGGGTACAACAAAAGCTCCACATAGTTGTGACTTCCATGCTAAGAAGGGTAAGAGTGCTATGCAGACATAACCATAACCATATCAGAAGGCTGGGGTCATATACTGCAACAGCCAAGTAATGGGGAAAGAGCGAGGGAAAAGAAACAGTTCCCAAAGTCCTTCTTCACCCACAGTGAATTAATGCCTGGGGTGCACAGATTAAGTGAAGACTATAGCAAAGCTTGTTTCAAGCCTGTATCACTTGAATCCTAGGCATGTGTTTTACCAAAATGCATTCTTCCTCTTCAAACTGTATTTATGAACAGGTTCGAGTCTAAATTATTACACATTTTACACTAATGCTGAGACTCTATCTGTACATATGAAGGTAAACTGTTTTCTATTTCTCAAAATTTGGATGAATATGATTTGTTGGATTCTTCAGAGAAACTTTTCTAAACAGGATTGTTTTCCAGTGGGAAGGAAATGTAAAATAAATAAATCTGCATTTCTCTGCTAGCTTTAAGGCTGCACCTTAATGTTTCATCCTGCAATGTGTTGATTTCCCCTTTACATTATTCATTCCAGAAAAAAAAAAAAAAAAAAAAAAAAAGTTATCTTCCAGATAAGACAACAGCCCTGTACCTAATGAGCATGGTGTGTTCTCTCTCCCCTTCAACATCCCTGGAAATGGAGAGATCAGAGAATTTAACAGGATAGGAACACTGGGCATAATTTCCAATTCTTTCTTTGTGCAGACATGATTCCTGAAGGGTGATGTTGTTTTGAGATGGTAAGAGGATTACTCCATCGATGTGTATCATCAGCTTATATTTAGGAGCAAAGCTGGAAGTGACTTGGAAATAAGGGAATTTTGTTACCTTACTAATTGAATTGGAATGTCATATTAGTATCCTCTCTAAGTAATCTGATAAGAAAGTCACTAATATGATGCAACTGAAACATTGTATTAGCAACAATATATTCTGATATGGTATGAATGCTAATGCAATACAAAGGAATGTTGCTAATGTGCTAATCAGATAAGATATTGCTAATGAAATACGAAATACTCCACTAAAAAAATATTACTTTCCTGAACTCTTCCAAGATCACATTAACTTTGCTCACCAGGGAAAATGCAAAATATCCTTTTGCTCTTTCCTGGACATTTGGGGTTCTGTCTGTCCACACTGAAGTTTTGTTGATACAAACTGTAGTTTTGCTAACAGAGTGTTCATCCTCAATAGTAAAGAGAATAATTAATGCAGAGCGATCTGTGTCATTTCAAAAACAACATGGACTGATCCTGTAATTACTTAGCATGAGGATAATGCTGTGCATATTTAGGTGACTCTTTCAACTAATCTATAACAGCCATTTACTTATTTTGGAGCCCCTCCAAGAGACTTGTACTCCTCCTTGCTGTTAGTCACTGTCTGGTAGTCTCCCCAGATTGCTACTTAGGTTATGTCAGTATCATGTCAGCTAACTGGCATTCTGAAAATAATTGCAAATCATGTTTAACTTCTTGTCACACCATATCTTTAACATAATAGCCAGGGAATCCATTCATGAATGGATATTTCCCTAAAATCCATTGCAGACTGGAGCTTTTAAAAGACATCTTCTTTGATTTGGCTAGATAATGGTCATCCACATTTGCTGTGGGCTGTTTCATTAGGTGTTAATGATTTCAGTTCCTGTTAGGGAACTAAATACAGCATGTTTCACCCTACAGTATTCTTCCCCTTCTTATTTTTCTGCTTCTACTGCCTTAATTTTCTTCTTGAATGAGTCTATATACTGTTCTCTATGAGGAGAAAAAAAAAAAAAAAAAAAAAAAGAGAGAGAGAAAAACATACAAACAAAATCTTTCCCCCTACACTCATTTTTTTAATTTTATAAGAATGGATTGAAAGAGAAGCAAATGAGTTTCATTTTTCTCTGGTTCTGGATCTATCATTTGTTTTCAAGAAGGTAATGAATTAATGAATGAGACTATCATTTGTAGCAGAGTATAGATATCTAAGTTCAAAATACATGCCAAGTTTTTTATTGAGTTGAAGGAAGGTTCTATAATGCCCATGTTCTCCCTGAGATGAGGACAAATTAGGTAATCTTGAGATGCTTCTGCATCAGTAGAAATTATTAATGTAACACTTGCCTGTATGTAATAACTGTTAGAATCAACTCTTCTAAGCTTTGATATTTAGAAGACAGGAAGCATAAAGGTAAGGCAGCAAGCCTCAGTAGAGGAATTTATACTATTAGGTGCAGATCTATATATTATTGGTATATGTATTACATTCCATTAATTAAAATATATGACAAAACATATTGACTTCCTGGAAGTGTAAAGTCCTTAGATTAAGAGCTTTTTATTTATTTATTTATTTATTTTCAACAGACATTATACCTACTGTAAATAAAAATGACTAGGAAAGGGTATGATTTTATTATTATTATTATTATTTTAAAACCATGTATTCCATAAGACCATAATTTCATACTTCGAGCTAAACTGACATGATTTTATTAACAGTTTAATCTTTTCTAGTGCCTGGTAGCTTGTAGGTAGAGTATCTTCCCAATAACTGTGTGGTGTTACATGAATTAGAACAGGAGCAAGAGGGATGGAACATAACCTTTCTGCTTCTTGCCTCTTTTTTTGTACAATGTTGGCAAAGCTATATAGTCTGTGGTTTAGACTATTTACAAAATGGGTGGATTAATTACCTTATTGCAGAGGTAATTATAAACTGTTTAATACTGATTAATAATTAGAAATATTTTAATCCCCTTACAGGGAGGGAATTAAATGCAAAGTACTATTATTGCTTTTAATACTGCACAGTGAACTCTCATGCTCATATGTAGTGGTTTCCTCTTTTATCCATTTCCCAGCTTAACACTTATTTTTTAAATTGAAACTTTATTAAGCAAGGTTATTCAGGAGAAAGTAGAATGGTGGTTGCAGGGGGAAATTTGAGGCATAGGGAGAGTTAGTGAAGGGAAATTAATCCACTGCCTTTACTGTATCTTACAACAGAACAGAGGAAAGCAGCACAAAAGAACTATTACTGTTAATAAAAATAATGACAAATAAATATTCAACTTGTTAGCCATGTAATCAATTCTGTGCTCTCATTGGATGTCTATCTTCCATTTGCATATTTGTATATTATAATTTAAATACATACCTTGTAACCAATTTTACTTACTGGCTTAGTGTATGAGGGGTTATTCATTTAGCAGTGAGATATTTATTCATTTGTTTTGTATTGGAATTGCAAAGTCCTTGCTTAGCAGTTTTAGTATATTAAGTAGTTATTCTATAGGGTAGTGAGGTTAAAAGTGCTATAATGCTGGGGTTTCTAATGCTGATAGAGGCATCTGGTGCTCAGCTTTGGGTACTGCTGGTAGATGCATTGTTTAGACATGTTTCAGTCATAGTCATTCTGTGTTGAATGTTTGAGTTCAATACCAAAAGAACATGAATTTGTTTACAAGTGTGTTGACACTCACTGAGTATTTACAGGGTTAAAGACAATGTCTAATTAATATATACAGCAACCATGTATTTGTCTAAAACAGAGCAACCTGCTTGTCTACTGAAGTTGGCAGGACTGAAAAAGGAACGTCAGAGCATTTATCACACTGTTGTTGATGACAGTATTAGGCAGAGCCATGATCAACAAAATCATTTCGTTGATACAAACTTTTCCTGATCCATTTTATCCACATAGTGAGCTTGTTTGACTCCAGGTAGACCATCTAGTCCTTAAGAAAGCCTTGGGGAAGTGATTTGTGGCAATCATTGAGGTAAGAAGTCTGGTGTGTCTAGCCTTACTTTATTTTTATTATTTATTTATTTATTTATTTATTTATTTATTTTCTTCTTCTTCTTCTCCTGGTTTTAAATAAATAAACAAGACACTGCTTTCCAAACATGCAAATAACATTAACTTGCCTTTTCCATTCTTACAGGTATATGGTTTCCCCAGCCAATGAACCCATAGGCCATGGAAATTGCAGGAGACATTACACTCAGAAATAACTGGTCTGTAAAAATATATGTCCTTAGAAAGAGAGAGAGGAAAAAAAAATAAGAAATTTACAGAAAATAAACAAACTGAGAAGAAAGTACATTTTATCTCTAACTTCTTGCAGTGGTACAAACAGCAAGGTAATTTTATTTATTTATTTATTTATTGAAAGATTGTGGCCTTTATAAATGTGTGATATGGTTTAGTGGTAAAATGATTCTGTATAAATGCTGAAAATTAAGTTCCTATTCCTTGAACTTTAGACCATTTTAAGAAGCAAAGTCTATAGTGGACAATGGTCATATTTAGCTCTGTCTCTCTTGGATGATAGCTGAAAATCAGATCCTCTTTGGATGCAATTTGTCATTGTTTTCCTGGGGTTAATACACTTTAACAATTAATCACAATGCAGGGCCTGGCACAATTGAAACCTTGAGCTTTTAGCAGCTTGTCATAGTGCTTTCAAAGGGCACTCATAGTCTAAAGAGAGCCTGTAGAACCGTCATCATGGAATAACATTTTTATGATTATTACATTTTACTTGCTAAACATACAACATCAAATGTCACAGTTTCAATCAAGCAGGACCTCTTCTTCTTTTACTCCACCAGCAGCAATAAAAATTTTCATTAGCAATGTAGCTGATCATTGCACCACTGAAGGCTGAGGAAGGCTGAATATAATCTTTCCTTTAACGCCTCCTCTCTCAGGTGTGTGTAAGTGCAATGATGTCTTTAAATTTAAGAATCAAAAGGAGACATTTTTAGTTTTACCTCTCTTTCAGAATGACTGTCATATAGATAGATACTACCGATAGATGTGTAGTGCTATTTTTGATATCATAGGACTTAAGCTGCAATTACAGAAGGAAACGAGTCTTCTGTAAGGTGTATGTTGTATCCTGTATGTCCTAACTTTCTAAAATGCCACCACACTTATAGGCAAATGAGTATGCAGGGACCATAAAGGTACATCAGGTTTTCAGAGAGACATGCACATGCTTGTAGATGAAGGAATAGGGGATTATCTGCATACACATCAGGAAATGGTCCAGTTGCCAACACTTGCTCTTGGATGTGTCTACCTGCTCTTATGTCTTATGTAGGAATAGATGGGCAGAGAAACATATGGACAGCCACATGTTGATGGATGTTTGCTTGGTTAAAGCTGATACTGACCACAATTATTCTGGGAAAAGAGATGGTGAATAATTTTGCCAATGATGAGAGGCAGCACTTTTCAAGTCCTATAGTGCCATTATGTCTGAGAGGACTACTCCAAAGAACATCCCAGGCTGCCTCATTATCAAGTTGTTAACAGGACAGCTTGTTTTCAGATGTTCTCTTAGGCTTTCAGCTTCTTTTGCCTCAGAAAGAAATATGAACTTGTAACAGTTGTATCCCACATTTTGGACGTTACAGTTTGAAAGAGAAAGAATGATGCTTCAGTCTGGAAGTGGACTTAATCATTTCACCTCTAACACTGGCCAGATTTCTCATAGATTTCCATTACTGGCTGCTTTAATAATCTCACTCACCCTCTTCTTCTTGCACAAACTTGGCTTTGGTTCCATTTATTCCTTTTCTTCTGATAAACTATAGATCCGTTCATCCAAAGTCATAAATCCTCACTAGTATGATACACAATAGAGATTTAGGGACTTTGCCTTTTGGGTCCAACAAAGACTTCAGAATCTCTCTTGATAACATTATCTCCTACCTTTTTAATTTCATAGCAGAAACATTTTCTGTAAAATTGAAATCCTTTATCTTAGAAACATAGATCTTAGCTTTGACCTTTGTACCCTTTAAATATGAATAAGAGCCACTACTGAGTACAACCTGTACTATTTTGCTTGGTCAGTTTATAGTATTGTCTATTATTTCATACTGCTTGAGAAGAAACCATCTTCTGTTTATCCACAGAAGTTAATTTTCTTTTCAGCCCAAGGGAGCTTAAAAGAAATTTCTTCCACTTTTTTATTTTTATTTTATTTTATTTTATTGCAAGTTAGGTTATTAAGATTATTGGAGTTACAATTTGGATTTATGTCTTTTAGTTAAGATAGTATTACTAGAGTTATAAAATTGTTGAAAAAAAAAAAAATAGGACTATATATTCTATTTCTACTACTCTGTAGTATTAAATCAAGAGATCCTCATGTAGGTCTATTTTTGTTTATATTGCACTTTTTAAGCAAGCACTTTATAAATTTTTAATTTATTATTATTATTATTATTTAAGGGACTAGAATAAACTAAACTAAACTAAACAGCTAGAGAGAGAACAAAGTCAAAACACACAAGTTTCAGCCTGGTTGCTTCATTAAATTGATGTATGAGACATTTCAGATGTGGATCAGTCTCAGCCTACTTTCCAGATATGCATTAATTCTCCAGTTATCACATATTTATTTGTGTATTTCCAAACTCCATAAACACTTCTCTATCATTTGAATTTTCTACTAGGCCCCTCCTGGCACAGTGAATTAAATTAGTGATCTAGGACACTGCGATATTGTAAAAAGTCACTTAACCTTCATAACAAGTTATGTGCAGAAAGAAATCTAAAACATTTATAACTATTAATTTAGAAAATGGTATTGTATTGTTCTGATATAAGTATATATTTAACCCCTCTAAAAAATGCTTGACTAAACTAAGAAGTACAGTATTAAGTGGAAAATTATCTAGATTTGGATGAAGAATAACATTTTATGTTTTTGTAGGATATAAATCTTGAATTGCTCTATTTTCTACCAGCAATAAAAAATAACTAGATTTTTCCACCTTTTCAAGATTTATGAAAAAATAAGATCAACAAGAGCATGAGCTATGAAAATTAACTTTGATACACTGAAAGGATTTTTTTTTTTTTTTCTTGTAGTGAGGTATATGGTGCAGTAGATTTGTTGTAGTTTGTTTGTTTATTTTGTTTCAAATAATTTTCCTTCTTCAAAATTAATCTCAGCCAACACATCATACTCCATTCTCCATTAGATAATTTGGGTATTTCATTATACTGTCATTATAACTCTAATGACACAATTTGCAAAGTTGTATAAACAGATTTTATCACCACCATTTTTACTCCTGCCTTACCAACATCTAATTCAAACAAATATTAACAGAAGAGCTAGTCTAACTTTCAAGCAAATGGTAATGATTCATAGCTTATAATGTTGTCAAGTCACAGGGCATGTTAATCTGGGAAAGCAGAGGATGTCCTAACATACTGCATTGAAAGCAGGATGTCCTGCCCATTGACTGCTAACAGATTTCATGCAGTATTTTTTTTTTCCTTTTTTTTTTTTTTTTTTTTTTTCAATGAAAAAGGCAAACATGAGAACATTGAATAAAGAGGATACCAATCTGTCTTGCACGACATATACAGCAAAACTGGAAATCAGGCAGTGTTTTTTTTTTTTTTTTTTTTTTGCTTTTTTTTTATACAAAGAATTCAAAGGACTTGGATTCCTGTGAATCCAGAATTTTAGGTGTGATTCATTGGACTTTAAATAAATATTTACAGAACAGACATTTTCATCAAAGCTAGTTACTATCTACTCTCTTTATTGCAAATGGAGAAAAGTAATCATGTCCAAGGCATGATTCCTCTCATTTTAAAGTAGGCATCTAAAACATGCTGTGAAGCACCTAATTCTGTTCACTGACTGTAAAGGAAGATTAGCTAAGGTGCAGACATCATTTAACATGTTTACAGCTATATAAAAGTTAACTCTTAATTAACTAAACATACAAATATATTCCTACACTGATATATATATATAGGCATTTATATTTATATATAGGCATACCTCCAATTTCTGTGGATATCAAAAGTATTTATGCATTTACCTTAATTAAGTAATATGAGTTTAACAAGATAGTTACCAATCATTGAGTTTCCTAAATTTCTCAGTTATTTGGCTCTCAGAGATTTGTCATCACTGTCCCCATTTTTGTCTTTGTATTTGATATAATTTGAGTGCCTTCAAGGGTGGAATGTCTCATCTTAAATTATGGGGATTTTTCCCCCCTAAAGACAGAATCACAGAATCACAGAATTTTCTAGGTTGGAAGAGACCTCAAGATCATCAAGTCCAACCTCTGACCTAACACTAACAGTCCCCACTAAACCATATCCCTAAGCTCTACATCTAAACGTCTTTTAAAGACCTCCAGGGATGGTGACTCCACCACTTCCCTGGGCAGCCCATTCCAATGTCTAACAAACCTTTTGGTAAAGAAGTTCTTCCTAACATCCAACCTAAACCTCCCCTGGCGCAACTTAAGCCCATTCCCCCTCGTCCTGTCACCAAGCACGTGGGAGAACAGACCAACCCCCACCTCGCTACAGCCTCCTTTAAGGTATCTGTAGAGAGCGATAAGGTCACCCCTGAGCCTCCTCTTCTCCAGGCTGAACAAGCCCAGCTCCCTCAGCCACTCCTCGTAAGACTTGTTCTCCAGGCCCCTCACCAGCTTCATAGCCCTTCTCTGGACTTGCTCAAGCACCTCGATGTCCTTCTTGTAGCAAGGGGCCCAAAACTGAACACTGTACTCGAGGTGCGGCCTCACCAGAGACGAGTACAGGGGGACGATCACCTCCCTGGCCCTGCTGGCCACACTGTTTCTTATACAGGCCAGGATGCTGTTGGCCTTCTTGGCCACCTGAGCACACTGCTGGCTCATATTCAGCCGACTATCAACTATCACTCCCAGGTCCTTCTCTGCCTGGCAGCTTTCTAACCACTCATCTCCCAGCCTGTAGCTCTGCTTGGGGTTATTGCGCCCCAGGTGCAGGACCCGGCACTTGGCCTTGTTGAACTTCATGCAGTTGACCTCGGCCCATCGGTCCAGCCTCTCCAGATCCTCCTGCAGAGCCTTCCTACCCTCGAGCAGATCGACACACGTACCTAACTTGGTGTCATCTGCAAACTTACTGAGGGTGCATTCAATGCCCTCATCCAGATCATCAAAGAAGATATTGAAGAGGACCGGCCCCAGCACCGAGCCCTGGGGAACGCCACTAGTGACCGGCCTCCAACTGGATTTGACTCCATTTACCACGACTCTTTGGGCCCGGCTATCCAGCCAGTTTCTAACCCAACGAAGCGTGCGCCAGTCCAAGCCTGAACAGCCAGTTTCTTGAGGAGAATGCTGTGGGAAACGGTGTCAAAAGCCTTGCTGAAGTCAAGGTAGACCACATCCACAGCCTTTCCTTCATCCACCCAGCGCATCACTTGGTCATAGAAGGAGATCAGGTTCGTCAAGCAGGACCTGCCCTTCATAAACCCATGCTGACTGGGCCTGATCGCCTGCTTGCCCTGCAAGTGCTGCGTGATGACTCTCGAGATAATCTGCTCCATGAGCTTCCCTGGCACTGAGGTCAAACTGACAGGCCTGTAGTTTCTCGGGTCAGTCCTCCGGCCCTTCTTGTAGATGGGCGTCACATTTGCTAGCCGCCAGTCAACTGGGACCTCCCCCGATAGCTGGGACTGTTGATAAATGATGGTAAGCGGCTTGGCCAGCACCTCTGCCAGTTCTCTCAGTACCCTTGGGTGGATCCCATCCGGCCCCATTGACTTGTGCACATCCAAGTGCCGTACCAGGTCACCAACCATTTCTTCATGGATAGTGAGGGCCACATCTCTCTCCCCATCCCCTTCCACCAGTTCAGGGTACTGGGTATCCAGAGAACAATCGGAATTGCCGTTAAAGACTGAGGCGAAGAAGGCATTAAGCACCTCCACCTTTTCCTCATCTCTTGTAACTAAGTTTCCCCCCGCATCCAGTAAAGGATGGAGATTCTCCTTAGTCCTCCTTTTCGTGTTGATGTATTTATAAAAACATTTTTTGTTATCTTTAACAGCAGTAGCCAGATTGAGCTCCAGATGGGCTTTGACTTTTCTAATTTTGTCCCTGCACAGCCTCGCAATATCCTTATAGTCCTCCCTAGTGGCCTGCCCACTTTTCCAAAGATTATAAACCCTCTTTTTTCTTCTAAGATCAAGCCACAATTCTCTGTTCAGCCAGGCTGGTCTTCTTCCCCGCCAGCTCGTCTTTGGGCACATGGGGACAGACCGTTCTTGCGCCATTAAGATTTCCCTCTTGAAGAGCACCCAGCCTTCCTGGACTCCTCTGCCCTTCAGAACCGCCTCCCAAGGGACTCTACCAACCAGTGTCCTCAGCAGCACAAAGTCAGCCCTCCGAAAGTCCAATACAGTGGTTTTGCTGGTCCCCTTCCTGGCCTTGCCAAGAATAGAGAACTCCACCATTTCATGGTCACTCTGCCCAAGACAGCTCCCGACAATCACATCCTCCACCAGTCCTTCTCTGTTTGTGAAGAGAAGGTCTAGCGGGGCGCCACCCCTGGTAGGCTCACTAACCAGCTGTGTCAGGAAGCTATCTTCCACGCTCTCCAGAAATCTCCTAGACTGCTTTCTCTGGGCTGTGTTGTGCTTCCAGGATATGTCAGGGAAGTTGAAGTCCCCCACGAGAACCAGCGCTGACGAATTCGCAACTTCTGCCAGCTGCCTGTAGAACTCCTCATCCGTTTCCTCATCCTGGTTCGGCGGTCTGTAACAGACCCCGACCAGGACGCTAGCCTTGTTGGCCCCGCCGATCCTAACCCAAAGGGACTCGACTTTGTCATGCCCAGCCTCGAGTTCTACAACATCAAAACACTCTCTAATATAGAGAGCCACTCCACCACCCCTTCTGTGCTGCCTGTCCCTTCTGAAGAGTTTATAGCCAGTCATTGCAGCACTCCAGTCATGAGAGTGGTCCCACCACGTCTCCGTGATGGCAACCAAGTCGTAGCCTGCCTGTTGCACGATGGCTTCCACGATGGCTCCTCCTGTTTGTTACCCATGCTGCGTGCATTGGTGTAGACACACTTCAGCTGGGCCATTGCCTTATCCCCCGGCCTTGCTATTGTTCCCCCTGGCACAGTTCCAACAAACCTTGCTTCAGCCCCATCCCCCTTCTTACCTAGTTTAAAGACGTCAGGAACACCATCACATTACTGCCAGCACTGAGGAAAAGAGAGAAAAAAAAAAAAAAATGCTTTAGGTAAAGATTTTGGGTTTAAAAATAAGTATAAGTAGAATTTGTGGTTCCCCCCCCCCCCCCCCCCGGGGTAAGGGTGTGTGTGTGTATGTTTGTAAAAAACCTCCACAAACAAAAAGCCACAAAGCAAACAGTGCCTGGAATCCCAGCTTTTCTTTTATGCATATTCCCCTATGTGCTGCTTCTTAAGTGTCCATTTGTTTGCTATGCTAATTTATGGCATTCTGTATTTTATTATACACCTAATGCACAGCTGGTCTCCTAATGTAGATTTCTTCACTCCTGCCTCCACATAACCCTTCTTTGCACAAAGTACTTATCTTTACAATTATTTTCCATGGTCTCTGATTCTCTAGGCAGCATAATATTTCTGGTTGCCAAGCTGCTGGAGCAGCCTGGGCACATTCAAATCCAAGCGTTAATATTTTCTACTTCCTCCATGGGCAAAATGGGAATTTTGCTTCTTTTAAGCATAGAGATTGTCGTTCAATACTTCTTGGTACTGGACCAAGGTGTAACACTGAGAGAATTTAGGAAAAATAGAATTATTATTATTATTATTATTATTATTATTATTTAGATATGTGCTGAAAACTCCAACACACACACACACACACAAGTAGCAAATGTCTTAACAGCAGTCTTAGAATGGAAGGACAGACTTATAGAGCAATTTAAACAATTAATAGCCACAGAAGCACCAGTCTGAGCATTACCTTGGATTTAACAGATAATTCAACTTGGATAGCTAGAGATTGCTAGACACAAAAGTTTTCTATGCATCTACCTTTTATTGACTATACAGAGAATTCAGTGGGAATTACTTTGTCATGGAATGTACTGCAAGATCCATGGATGGGAATTTTTCTCTGTTTGATATCTTATGTAAATGTACAGGACTTTAACGTAAAGTGGACTGAACTTAGAGGAGTGTTCATGAAGAACTGAATATCCAGGTATTTACACAGCTTCACAGATAGCTTACTGAACTTGCCCTGACTACACAGCCTCAGTCATAGTAGCAAACACACTGGAGACAAACCAATCTCTTGGAAGAGATCAGGCATATTTTTTAAAGCCATAGGTAAATTAAGTGAGAGTGAATTCCCCTATTGAATTATTTGAAGGAGAGTGCTAAAGAGCTTCTGATACCCTTACAACGTGTAATGACTCCAGATGAGCTTGTGAATTAAAGTCTAAGAATAAACTGGAAGCAGGAGTCCTGCTACCTGCTGCTTGAAAGTTGGGATGGTGTGGTAGCTTCTCTAGAACTTGAAGAGGATTCACAAATTTGTGTTTGATGGAAGCACAGGGTGAGGGCTTTGCACAGTGAGAATTAGGACATGCACATTTCAGGATGTAAAACTCATGAATCATAGACCAAAAGGAAAGAGAAACACACTTATTGCATTTCTTCCTTCTCCAAGAGCATGCATGGGTCCCCATTAGAGCTGCCCTTAGGTAATCTAGGTTTACCTCAGCTTTACATGAAACTTTCTCAGGGTTGTTTCAAAGAAGAATAGTAAACAGAAAGCAAAATGAACCAGGGAATGTACCTAATCATTCCCAATGTGGTAATTGTATCAGACAGGGGACATGTATAAAACTGTTAGTTTCTATTTGCCAGACAAACAAAGACACAGAAATCCCCTTCACTCTTGTTTCCCTACAGAAGACAAAAGCCTAGAAAAATATGCCCCCTTTAAATCTGATAAGGGATTGAGTATCTCCGGACAATGTACCCCCGTAGTAGGTGAAGTAGGTACCCCCGTAATAGGTGAAGAAAAAACATGAAATTCATGACTTCAGTGTCTGTGTTGCTTTCTCCTGCTACCCTGAATTACTGTTCATTTTGGCTAATATACTGTTGCTTGCTAAGATCATCACTAACACAACGATTTTCCTCCATCTGTCTAAAAAGGTGAGAAAAGTAATGAATAGTTTAAGATGTCCTCTCACCCCTAGAAAATGCCCTTTCCAGGTCAAGGTTAGTCAGACTGGTAAGAGATGTGTGTGATAGGAGCTGGTTTCTGTTGTAATTGCTAGCAGACTAAGCAGACCTGAGCCTCCAGGGATGTCACTCCGTCAGTGATAAATTGATACAAAACATTCTTGAAAAGTTTGTTTTGTTGCCATTATGCTAATATTTGCTTAGTGGATATGAGTTTTGCATGAAACGCCTCCAATCCAGGGAGAATGAGGCACTTTAAATTAATAAATAACAATAACAATGATGACATCAGGGTCAAGAGAAAAAAATGGCTAATGAAAACCATCACTTGCGCTCAGCCAGAGCACAAGAGTGAATCCAGTTTGATGTGCACTGGGGAATTCTGGGAATTTAACAATTAGAGGCTATTTCTCCAGAGAAGGAAGGGCTCCATCTTCCTCGACATTGCTAATGAAGTGTAATTCATTTTACCTCTTCCCCACCTTTCAAAATCAAAGTTCAAGAGGCTGTAGCAGACAAATTTCAAAGGAGAGGCATTCATACCTCTTGCAATGTTGCTCATGCTCTTTAGGGAATATCCTCATGTTCTATTAATTATAGTACTTCTCTGGCATTATTATTCATGGACTAGCATCTCAAAATACTTGACTTAGCAGTGGTTCTGGAACTAATACTAATAAGTACAAGTCAGTGCCTTGGGTGAAACATGCTTTTTTCTTATGGGTACAACAGAAGGGTAATACTTTTCTTCACAATCCAGCCAAGTTTTTCTTCGCATCTGTGAGCAGAAGGCAGTCATTTGTTTAATTATATTAGTTTCAATATTTAAGAGGCAGTGTTGGGAGGATATCACTGGGAACACTAGTGCAGCACCCATGTACACACAACTAAAGTGGTATTGCTGCCATATAACCATATAATTCTGTCTTCAACAGGCAGAAGTGGGAACAGATAGCAAAGTCCCACACTACTTTCAAAGATATGAGCCAAGCTGCTTAACAGAGGTAGCCTGCTTCACAGGTTCTCAAATAGAAAACCATAGCTGTATGCAGACTTTTTTCAGGAAATGGAATCCCAGTCTTCCTCCTGTCACAGCTTTTGCTTGGGCATGAGCTCAATATTGCCTTGGAGTACTGGACAGTGGAGGTCACTAGCAAAAATAACTAGACATTGGCTGAGAATGTAGTTTTCAAAGAGATTTCAGACCTGTTAAGATTAAAGTAAATGACATTAATACCTTGGGTATTTGGAAGAAGTTCTGTTTTGAAAGTCTTTGACTAACCAGCTTGTTCTGCAGAGCTGAAAGGCCAAAAACGATAAATCCTCCTTAGCTTCTGACTGATGTTGACATTTCCTTTATTTACTGGATATCAGTGTGAAGAGCAGATTGCAGTGTTTAACTGTCTAATATATGTTGTGAAAGATTTCATTAATACAGCCATGCCAAACTGTTAGCCATTTAACATCTTTCATATTACATGTATATGCATGTATGTGCATGTATATGCACATTGTTTCTAGAGATTGCTTTGTACAAGAGTGCTTTGTTAGGATAGGATAATTTGATCTATGTCAAACAAAGTGGAATATATATTTTACTTCATGTATACATATATATCCTATATATATATAATGAAGCAAAAAGCACAATTCAAGACATAATAACACACTGTGTATCTGTGAAAAGTATATGACAATTAGTTCTATAGTTTTACAGCAATATATGGTGTTATGGCTTTAATTCCAAAAATATACACACTCTTATATGGTAGTTGTCATCCCAGAAATATACGTGCTGTGATAGTTGTCGTTACAAAAATATACATACTGTGATAGCTGTCATTGTGAAATACAGAGTCAGTAATAGATGTCAGCAATGAAATATAATAATAATAATAACATCTAGCAATTTTTCATCCTGGGTCCAAAAGGGCTTTAAAAATATAGTATCATGCCCAATTTCCAGGTGGAGGAACTGCTGTCCAGAGAGGATAAGTGATTTGCCCAAGGTCATGCAGGAGACCCATGGTGTATGTGGGAACAGAATGCAGATTTCTTTTCCTCTGGACTGGAC
Source organism: Oxyura jamaicensis (assembly GCF_011077185.1). Lineage (NCBI taxonomy): Eukaryota > Metazoa > Chordata > Aves > Anseriformes > Anatidae > Oxyura > Oxyura jamaicensis. The sequence continues at coordinate 7,017,325 of NC_048926.1, read as the reverse complement.
GTTGTGCTATGTCTCATCAAAATAATACTGTATATGAAAGAAATGGATATTCTCCCACAATGGGTCTTGAGACTGTTTAGAAACTAGTGGGACTGGCTCAGCACTTTCCTGAATCAAGACTCATTCCCCTTGAAGAGAGATAACAGAACAATTCACAACAAATCATTTATCTGAAAAATTACCTTCTTTCTACTTTCCAGCAGATCACAGCCTTCTCAGATTTATTTGCTATCTGAAATGATTTGACAGACTTTTCTGCCTTTTCTTTTATTATTTATTTATTTATTTATTTATTTATCCTGCTGTTTAAAAAGGGTGTTTATTTGCAATTTGTTAGAGAAGTTTCACAATCTTAATATAGTTATCTTGACTGGGTAAAAGAACAACCACATTTATCTGAAAATATTTGCATCTTTAAAACTACTACTGCTAATTGCAATAAATGTTTGATAAATATATTCCTGGCAGGAAACCTCTGTGTCTTGAATGTTCATAGAAAAATGCATATCGGAGAAATTCATTCACATAGAAATTCATGTAGGAATTTGACTTGGACTTTAAGAAAGGGGCTGCACATCCTCTTTCTCCTTATACAATTAAAATGTAAATAGTGGAAAAAAAATAATAATAATAAAAAAATCTCCCTAATGGAAAACATTCACATATCACAAAATCACAGAATCATGGAACTATAGGGGTTGGAAGGGACCTCAAAAGATCATCGGGTCCAACCCCCTGCCAAAGCAGGTTCCTCCGAGCAGGCTGCCCATGTAGGCATCCAGATGGGCCTTGAATATCTCCAGAGAAGGAGACTCCACAACCTGTCTAGGCAGCCTGTTCCAGTGCTCTGTCACCCTCAGCATGAAGAAGTTCTTTCGCATGTCGGTGCAGAACTTCCTGTGTTCTATTTTGCGGCCGTTGCCCCTTGTCCTATCCCCACAAACCACTGAGAAGAGGTTAGCCACATCCTTCTGTCTCCCACCCCTCATATATTTGTACACATTGATAAAATCCCTTCTCAGTCTTCTCTTCTCCAGGTCTCTCAGCCTTTCTTCATAGGGAAGATGTTCCAGGCCCCGTATCATCTTTGTGGCCCTCCGCTACACTCTTTCCAGGAGGTCCATGTTTTTTTTTTTGTTTGTTTGTTTTTTTTTTATACCAGGGATCCCAGAATTGGACACAGATATCCCCAGTTTTAACTCCAAATGAGATGAGTTAGAGCTTAAAACAGTCAAAGAACATTTTGCACATATAAAGAAGGAAAAAGTTCAGAGAAAATTCAGTATTTAAGTCAACTATTCTCTCCTATTATCTTCGGACCACCAAGGAGTATCCTAGAAGGGTGGTGATGGACTGACTTGTTTGGTCTTTGGAGACAAAGGGAACTGCTGGTAGATCAAAAATATGAGCACTTATTTTCAAATAAGTGCTCAGTTATGTTGATGTCTGGTCTTAAATCCTGTTTTTCTCCTGAACAAAGAATGTCTGTGTGGCATACAAATACTGGATACAATCTTTGCGGACGAGTAAGCTACACAGCTCTCATGCCTTTGGGGTGTGAGGGAAGAGAAAAGGTGGAAAAATAAAAAAAAATATAAAAAATAAAACATCTGAGAAGATCTGATATATTCTCAGCTCTGCTGTGAACAATATTCATGCAAGGCCATGCTAGCTTTGCACCTGCTTTTCTCATTTTCTATTCAGCTTGTCACATTTTTTTACAATTTTTCTTATTTTGTCATTTCTTTTGTGCCTTCTAACCTACCATAAACACACTTGATATTTATTTGCAATGCAAGAAAAGTATTGCTTGTGAAGTGGGACAGGTTTTGGTGGATACCCCAAAGGGAAAGGGACAGACTTCTGGCAACAGTAAAGGTGAGGGAGGTAAGACAACAGCTCGTCTACAACAAAAATATTCCTCTTTGCAGTAAAGAGAAAGCACTTAAATGCCTAAGTCTAACATCAGGGAAGGGACAAATTAACTTAGGAGAGGATGGAGAGTTATGAAATCCCTCTTCATCCCCTCGTACATGCAACAACAATCCAGCATGGTCTTCCAAAGTATTTGGAAGAACCTTGCTCTTCCATGCTCGAAGCATATATATATGCTTATATATAT
>NC_048926.1:6946310-6960203 GCF_011077185.1 Oxyura jamaicensis | reverse complement strand
GGTCTCTTCCAACCTAGAAATTCTGTGATTCTGTGATTCTGTGATAATACCAATAACATGGTGCAATATGAAAGCCTGTTGCCTTTAAATAATATTTTCTTTCCCTTCAGTGCCTATTTTGGAGCACCTCTTTCCCTCTTTATATTCCTAATTTATCAGTCACTTAAATACCTTATGGGAGAATGAAGCCAACTAATTGTCCATTTGATTTCTTGGCTCAGTCAGCTGCTTAAGGATTTCTTCTTTACATAGCATTTCTCATTATAAATGGGATAGACTGTTACCCACAAATATGCCATCTTTGTCACTGAAGCAATAGCACTTTAACTCCAGGAATTTTCAGTGAGGTAGCCCACACTGAACATCTCATTCTTCCCTATGTACCTGCTGTGAATGAGTTTTTTCTTTCCTGCTGCTTTGAAATGAACAATTAAATGGATTTCAACCTTGAGTAAGTCTGGGAACATGTGAGCATTTCTGTGGTCACTGAAGGATGTCTTACCCTGTGTTTTCACCATTTGGTTTTTGTTCTCACGATATGATAGTAATTTCCTTTTGTAAAGTTCATAGGAAAAATGCAAAGAAAAAAAAAAAAAAAAGAACCAATTTGGATACAAAGGTAGATTGTTAATAATAGTCTGTGTTTACAGTATGTTTTAGTCATTTACTACTAATCCAAACTATAGACTTTTGCCATTATGGGATTTAATTCAACAAAAGCACAAACTTGACTGCAGTTGGAGACTGTGAGGGTTCTTCAGATTTTCACACATTACTTCATTGTTCTGCTTCCATACTCTTCCCTGATTGAATTCCTTCAGCTTTGCCTATCTACGTCTCCTCATTCAGAACCTATTAATGGAAATGGTCATATTAACTTCACTGGGCTTTTGTCCAGGTCTTGAGCCATATGCAGCTTGAACCAACCTTGACCTTAGCGGAGATGAAACAAGTCACCTCTGACATCATATCAGTATTTTTATACAATCCATCAGTAAGAAATGTCACACATACAGCATAAGTGAATCCACCTGCCAAGAGTGATACTTTTGTGTTACTGGCTGGCGGCCAGTGTCTGGTCAGTCACGCTCTTCTCCCTGTATGATATGAGAAGTTACGCATATTAGGCATTTTTTCCTCCTATTTAAAAATGACAGCCTGGGTTCTAACTTTACATTAACTGCTCAAAAGGTTCTGAAAATTTCTCTCCTTTCTTTTGTGATTAGAACATTAATGATCTTCAGATGGTTCAGGGCAATGCTGCAGAAACTTTGGATGACTAACAGACCTTTCTATTGTTACTGCTGGGGAATGTATTAAAAAAAAAAAAAAAAAAAAGCAATTAAGCAATACTCATACAAATTATAAAAGGAAATGAATTGCGGTTTTGAGATAGATGGCAAAGCATTAATACATTCCTCAGAGCAGAATGTCCTTGCATCTTTAGTACACTCAGGTCATAAGTATGTAGTATAGGCTAGCACTGAGCTGTGATTCACCTCAGTGGATGAAGTGACTAGTGCCTTAAAAATGACAAAGAATTTATATACTGTACATAATATGTTCAATGTAAAACTATTAAAATTTATCACATTAATAAAAATTAGGATTTTTTTGCCTATTCTATGTCACTCATGTACTGAATAATTCTTTGTCTCAATATATGCCAAAGCCTATCATTGATAGGCTTCAGGAATTATTATTATTATTATTATTTTTCTTCTTACAGGTATTTTCAAGGATTGACATTTTTTTTCCCTGTTCAAGGTACTTGAAATCAAATCAAAAGTCTGAATCTCAAAAATGCCCCTGAAAATTTACTGCCATTACTACAGCTACCATAAACCTCGTAAGATTAACTATTTTATGTCAGTCAAGTATTCTAAACCTTTTCCTAAACCTTTTCCTCTAACCCTAATTTCTTTTAATTCATTTGCTTTCTGTACAAAAAAAAAAAAAAAATCTTTACGTAAAAGAAACAGTCTACTTTAAAAATATTGTTGTTGGTGGTGGGTTTTGTTTGTTTGTTTGTTTAAACCAATTTTGCAAAGGAAATACTGTACCCTTGACAAAGAAAAGTTTTGACTTTGAAAAGTAAATACATTGCATATCAGTGAGGAAACAGAGACAGAAATCTGAAAAACCCAAGTTGCACCAAAGGATTCCTAACCAAAGCTACTGGACCATGCTAAGATTAGACTTGAGCTGAAAATACTCCAGGGATAACTGGTATCTAGGGGATAAATCACTACTAAACTAGTGTGAACAGTGTTAAAAGGCATGCTATAATTTGAAGGATTGTCTTCTCTGAGAAATGTTGATGTCTTCGTACTACCTCTTAAGTTACATGGCAACAACTGCAGGACATGGCATGTACACTGCAAAGCCCAAATAAAATAACTTATTGGCTACATCCAAACTAGTTAACATCTTGTGATTTCTTACAGAACAACAACAACAAAAAAAAAAAAAAAAAAAGTGTTCTTCCTTCTAGCATTATTGCTCATTCACTTCACTGCAAATGTTACTGTGTGTTCCTCAGCAAAAGAGTTCCTACTGCATGACACCACACATTGTATGAGATAGTGCATCAGGCATTCTTAGATAGGCATCCTTTTTTTTTTTTTTTTTTTTTTTTTTTCCAGTTTGCTATGGCAAGTGGAGGTGGCACTCTGTGTCAGTGAAATATTTTAAAGGGGATCCCAGGAGCTGATGTTTTCCCAATTATTCTATGCTGTTTATCTCTGAGATGGTGCTTTATCAATCTCTAGTGGGGATAGACAGACCTTAAAACCCTTAGGAAACTCTTAGCATGGAAATCATTGCATAGTACTAATAATTATTACCTTTCAGAATTTATGTCTGTGCAGCATTTTAGAATAAACTATCTGAAGGAGGTGTCTGGCAGATAAAAAGAAAAATAGAAAACATTTCCCCTGGGAAATATTATTCACAATGTGTGGTGGTCCTGTTATTTCTTCCCACTGGCAATATGTGCTGATTCTAATTTAACAATATAAACCTCCCATCACAGAACTATTTCATATTGGCACAATGCCAATTATGAATTTATCTATGGGTTTCTTAGTTCATGTCAGACTGAGTGTTACAAGTCACAGGTCTGGCAGCTGAATGATCCTGAAGAGCTTTGAAGAAATATCTCCTCAAATCGCTCTGCTATACACAACACAGATGGCTATGCAGATTTATTTATTTCTTCATTCCCTTTCAAAATATGAATTGGCTTTTTGCTCCAATCAAGTAGCTTCTGGGTTTGTACTTGGATTACTGTATGTTTTAGGCTACGTCTAACAAATTGTTCACAGAGCAGTAATTGTGCTTCCAGCCTTCAACTTCTGTCTTATTCTTATTGGTCATACAGGCATCATTTCCACAAAGTTTAGTTGATGAGACCAGATTCAGAAATGCAGTATCAGAAGCACAATGACTCTGTAACATTTATCAACAACAAAGGATTATTATAAACAGCTGTGAATGCAGAATAACTTTTATTTTTTTTTTAGAGGAGAAGCATGAGGGAATAATGGGAAGTTTTTTTATAAAATTCAGAAAATCCTGCAACTCACAGCACCTATTATATAGGTTCACTGGTAATGAGTATGTGTCTGTAAGCACAGGTTGCACAGTCTGTCTTTGGGGACTTCTCCATAGCAATATGCTCCAAAGAAAGATGTTCTGTAAGTGGGGATCATTTATATTGAATTATTGCTTTTGTCTTCCAATCCTTTTTCTAGGCATAGTTTGGATCCAGAGGTGGAATATCTGTTGGGAAAGGGTCCCATATTTCTAAGATTTATACACCAACAGTGCAAAAAGTTCAAGGCGTCCAACCTACTGCATGAATGTAATGGGGTTGTGCTACCATATGCAATTGGGATGTGTTGGCTATATGACAGGCACATGTAGAAGCTGACAGTCTAATAAGTCTACAATGAATCTAGAGCTCGAGGATACATCACATTCCCAATGTATGCACTGCACAGTTGATAAAATAATTGTCAGAAGGTTTGGCACATCTGGAAAGGTTTTGTACTTGCAACACCTGTGTAGGCAATCTTGCAGTGTTTGTGCACCAAAGGTAAGTGTTTTCAAATCACATCTGTGTTGTGTAAGCTTCATAAATTTATTAGGGTGTAAAACATTACACAGTGACATTTTGGTCAGCACTCCAGGTGCCCATAAGTCTGTTCCAACCAATTACTCAGTCAGGACAAAGTCTTTATGCTCTTGTTTATTTACTCAATTGTTTCATTTATACTCCTTGGAAATATGTCTGGGAAACTCAGTCAAATGGCAGCACTACTTTAGATGAATCTGTCACCTAATATGGAATTTACCATTGCTGTAAGAATCTGGTGTGACCTTGATTTAGTAATTTCTTTTTGTTCCTCAGCTTCTATCTGTAAAATGGAGATAAATGTATTTCCATATCTCACGAGGGCCTGCTAAAATGCATTCTTTAACAAGAAGTACATTTTATCTCCAATTTACACATTCTTTCTCCACTGTCGTTGTTAGAAATCTGATTGTCCAACCAGTCCCAATAAAATCCCTCTTGCTTCTGAGTGGATGCCAGGATCTACCAACAGAACTTTTTTGTAACTGTATAATGCATAATTTTCTTCTTTGAAACCATCATCACTACTTCTTTATATACAGAATTCTGGACCAAACAGGCAGCTTTTTTGACCCAGTCTAACAGTCCCTGTGTTGCTCATTTGGTATGCTGCATACAGTTCAGTGAATAGTGACACTGTTTAAGAACGACTGTCATAAGCCATCAAAATGCAACCATTGTTAACAGAGGAACTTGTGCTAATTAAATTGGAGAGATACACATGTTTATGGACATCATCTGATTTTACATTTTCAAATCACTAAAGAGAAGGGAAACAATCTCTGGACCAATATCCAACTGCATCAAAAGCATCTTTTTTTATGATGTAATATCTTCTGAGAAACATTATCCTACTGCACTCTTCTAGAACACTGATGCTATCCTAAATCTATCAAGTGTGATCTAACATTTATATATATATATAATCATACACACACACACACATACATATCTATGTATGGGTCCCAACTATCCCCAAGGGGAAAGCAGATCCTAGCCCAGGAGCTGGCAGGGCTCATTGAGAGGGCTTTAAACTAGCTAAGAATGGGGGGCAGGGATGAAACAAAGCCTGTTGGAGGTGTGCCAGGGGGAACAGTGTCAAGGCTGGGAGAGAAGTCTAAGGCCCAGCTGAAGTGCATCTACACTAATGCACGCAGCATGGGTAACAAACAGGAGGAACTGGAAGCCATTGCGCAGCACGCAGGCTATGACTTGGTTGCCATCACGGAAACGTGGTGGGACCACTCTCATGACTGGAGTGCTGCAATGTCTAGCTATAGGCTCTTCAGAAGGGACAGGCAGCACAGAAGGGGTGGTGGAGTGGCTCTCTATATTAGAGAGTGTTTTGATGTCATCGAACTTGAGGCTGGGAATGACAAGGTGGAGTTGCTATGGGTTAGGATCAGCGGAAAGGCCAACAAGGCAGTCATCCTGGTGGGGGTCTGTTATAGACCGCCAAACCAGGATGAGGGGACGGATGAGGAGTTCTACAGGCAGCTGGCAGAAGTTGCGAAATCATCAGTGCTTGTTCTTGTGGGGGACTTTAACTTCCCAGACATATCCTGGAAACACAACACAGCCCAGAGAAAGCAGTCTAGGAGGTTTCTGGAGAGCGTGGAAGATAGCTTCCTGACACAGCTGGTTAGTGAGACTACCAGGGGAGGTGCCCTGCTAGACCTGTTCACTAACAGAGAAGGACTGGTGGGAGACGTGCAGGTCAGGGGCTGTCTTGGGCAGAGTGACCACAAAATGGTAGAGTTCTTGATACTCAGCGAAGTCAGGAAGGAGATCAGTAAAACCACTGTCTTGGACTTCTGGAGGGCTGACTTTGAACTGTTCAAGACACTGGTTGGCAGAGTCCCTTGGGAGGAGGTTCTGAAAGACAGAGGAGCCCAGGAGGGCTGGGCGCTCTTCAAGAAAGAAATCTTAATGGCTCAGGAGCGGTCTGTCCCCACATGCCCAAAGACGAGCTGGCACGGAAGAAGACTGGCCTGGCTGAGCAGAGAGCTGTGGCTTGAGCTTAGGAGAAAAAAGAGGGTTTATAATCTTTGGAAAAGAGGGCGGGCCACTCAGGGGGACTACAAGGATGCTGCGAGGCGGTGCAGGGACAAAATCAGAAAGGCCAAAGCTCATCTGGAGCTCAATCTGGCCACTGCTGTTAAAGACAACAAAAAATGTTTTTATAAATACATCAACACAAAAAGGAGGACTAAGGAGAATCTCCACCCTTTACTGGAAGCGGGGGGAAACTTAGTAACCAGAGATGAGGAAAAAGCTGAGGTGCTTAACGCCTTCTTTGCCTCAGTCTTTAACAGCAAAACCAGTTGTCCTCTGGACACCCAGTAGTACCCTGCGCTGGTGGAAGGGGATGGGGAGCAGAATGTGGCCCCCACAATCCATGAGGAAATGGTTGGCAGCCTGCTACAGCATTTGGATGTACGCAAGTCAATGGGGCCAGATGGGATACACCCGAGGGTACTGAGAGAACTGGCGGAGGAGCTGGCCAAGCCGCTTTCCGTCGTTTATCGGCAGTCCTGGCTATCGGGGGAGGTCCCACTTGACTGGCGGCTAGCAAACGTGACACCCATCTACAAGAAGGGCCGGTGGGTAGACCCGGGGAACTATAGGCCTGTTAGTTTACCATCAGTGCCAGGGAAGCTCATGGAGCAGATTATCTTGAGTGTCATCATGCGGCACTTGCAGGGCAAGCAGGCGATCAGGCCTAGTCTGCATGGATTTATGAAGGGCAGGTCCTGCTTGGTGAACCTGATCTCCTTCTATGACAAGGTGACACACTTAGTGGATGAGGGAAAGGCTGTGGACGTGGTCTACCTTGACTTCAGCAAGGCATTTGACACTGTTCCCCACAGCATTCTCCTCAGGAAACTGGCTGCTCATGGCTTGGACTGGCGTACACTTTGTTGGGTTAAGAGCTGGCTGGATGGCCGGGCCCAGAGAGTTGTGGTGAATGGAGTCAAATCCAGTTGGAGGCCGGTCACTAGTGGAGTCCCCCAGGGCTCTGTACTGGGGCCAGTCCTCTTGAACATCTTTATCAATGATCTGGACGAGGGGATCGAGTGCACCCTCAGCAAGTTTGCAGACGACACCAAGTTAGGTGCGTGTGTCGATCTGCTCGAGGGTAGGAAGGCTCTGCAGGAGGATCTGGATAGGCTAGACCGATGGGCCGAGGCCAGCTGTATGAAGTTCAACAGGGCCAAGTACCGGGTCCTGCACCTGGGGCCCAACAACCCCAAACAGAGTTACAAGCTGGGAGATGTGTGGTTAGAAAGCTGCCTGGCAGAGAAGGACCTGGGAGTATTGCTTGACAGTCAGCTGAATATGAGCCAGCAGTGTGCTCAGGTGGCCAAGAAGGCCAGCAGCATCCTGGCTTGCATAAGAAACAGTGTGGCCAGCAGGTCCAGGGAAGTGATTGTCCCCCTGTACTCGGCTCTGGTGAGGCTGCACCTTGAGTACTGCGTTCAGTTTTGGGCCCCTCACTACAAGAAGGACATGGAGGTGCTTGAGCGAGTCCAGAGAAGGGCTACGAAACTGGTGAAGGGTCTGGAGAACAAGTCTTATGAGGAGCGGCTGAGGGAGCTGGGACTGTTTAGCCTGGAGAAGAGGAGGCTCAGGGGTGACCTTATCACACTTTACAGGTACCTTAAAGGAGGCTGTAGCGAGGTGGGGGTTGGTCTGTTCTCCCATGTGCCTGGTGACAGGACGAGGCGGAATGGGCTAAAGTTGCGCCAGGGGAGGTTTAGGTTGGATATTAGGAAGCACTTCTTTACTGAACGGGTTGTTAGTCACTCGAATAGGCTGCCCAGAGAAGTGGTTGGGTCACAATTTTTGGAGGTCTTTAAAAGACGTTTAGATGTAGAGCTTAGGGATATGGTTTAGTGGAAGATTTGTTAGCGTTAGGTCAGAGGTTGGACTTGGTGATCTTGGAGGTCTCTTCCAACCTAGATTATTCTGTGTTTCTGTATGTATGTACACATACAAAGATCAAGAGAAAGATGTGCTGGATCCTGGAGTAACACTAAGAATGGTTTATAAGCCATTTTAAATAACAAAAATGAAAATTTTAAGAAAATGTCAAGATACCTTCTTGGGTATCTTGGGTATTAAAAACACTCATGGTGTTTTTAATTTTATTTTATTTTTTTCTCCCCTGAGCATACAATTTTTTCTTCAAGGCTGGAGCAGATTTTATATTTGTTATATGGAAAATGCCACTTGGCTGTAATTTCTAGCTTGTTCAGTGCATAATGCAGAAAAACAAACAAACAAACAAAACCCTACGTACATATTTGCATCCTATGTTCTGATGATTTCTACTTTAAAACTTTAGATGAACAGAGGTTTTCAGGAAATACCACAATCACAGAATAATTAAGCTTGGAAGGGATCTCTGCATGCCATCTGGACCAACTCCTAGCTCAAACAGGGCCACCCAGATTAGGTTGCACAGGACCATGTCCACAAGGCTTTTGAAGATCTTCAAGGAGGGAGACTGCTACCTTTCTTTGCAGTGGAGTCTCTATCATATACATATCGTATCATATATATATCCATCATATATTTATATATACATTATATATATATAGCTGAATGGGCCAAAAGACGCTTGTATTTCTGTGGTTTGAGAGTTGGGACAAGAGGATTATATGCCTTTAGCGAAGGGGTCACCTTTGTCCTCAACAGTGAGGTCATAAAGATCTAAGAAAGGCAAGAAACAAAATAGATTTTGCTTAGAAATCCATCTGTGGCAGGCATGCAGCTGGAATTCTGTCTACTATTGAGCTCATCATTAAAAAGTTGAAATTTAACACAGATGCTGAAGTTAATTAACAGTTAGTGCTGGGCTATTAATTAAAGAATTACATCAACACACTGTACAGGACTTAATATAGAAATGGCACTTGTATATTAGCCTTGTATGAAGGCTTGGATACATTTCACCTAATGTTTTGACACCCAGCTCAAGTTCACTGAGGATATGAAAACACTCCAAACAACACCAATTTTCTCAGTTTTCTGAAAAAGTAGCACAGAAGTTTAGGATTTCTTTTTATATAACTGGGTGTGTTAAAATGAGATGAGGTGAGACTGGACCAGTGAGTTTCAGCTGTCACAGTGTTACCCTTTATGATTCTAACAGTATGGAGCATCAAATATGGTGCGTTCTGAAATGTGTGTTGCAGGCCAGCCATTTGTCAGTGCTTTAATAGAGCCATAGGACTTTAACAGCATTTTTATTTCATAACAAATGACTTTTTGCCAATCCCACTTATCTCATGAACTCCCAGTTGCAGGAATCCCACATTTCCACTGTGGATGTACCATAGACAATTCCATAGTGAAGTCACAAAACTTTGTGTATGCAGACTTCAAGTTCACTTTCCAAGGTCAAAACTTGTCCCCACTCTGTGGAGTTGCAAGACCACTGTTCAAATATTCAGTCAGGCATCTGTTTCAAGTTGTATCTCCAGCATACTCCACACAGAGAGCAACCCTGAGTTGACTTGACTTTCATGAGACAACTCTTGCCTTTAGCTCTGCGCCTTTGATATTCCATGGGCTTCTCTGCATTGTAAGTTGGCCTTCAGCTTCAAAGCCTGGCTCCACATGAGAAATCCACAGTCACTTTTTTTATGGCAGTGAGAGAAGTGAAACTGCACATCAGATGCTGATTAAACCATCTGTTCTGGGGCAGGTGCTTTCAAACCATACGGGGCAGGAACATTTGATTGCTATTTGCAAAGCTCAGTAGCAGTGCTGTTTACTACATTGTACAATGCACTGTACTTGTCACCTGAGCAAGCCCTAGCATAATCTTAAAGACTTGCACTGTATTTGTGTTAAATGCAAAAGAGGGAGAGAAAAGCAAGAGTAGAAGTTACCAAAGCTCAGAACATGGGGCTAAACATGACATTTTCTGAGCAAGGGCAACTCCCAGCTGTACCTCTGAAGAGAATGTGTACAGGACAAGGAAATAAGTTGCTACTGGACTACACAAACAAAGACTACTTTTTATTGTCTTAGTTCCTATTAGCTAACTCTAAGTGCTCTCCACTTGCTGATTTTTTTTATTATTTATTTTATTTTCTTAATAGTAGGACTCATAACTGTAATTGAAAATTGAACTTGTTACATCAAGATAATCATTATTATCTACAAAAGTAGAGTGTGTCAGAAGATAACATTGTTGGTGTAACTTCCTTAAAAAGAAATCACAAATTTCAGTTTTTTCCACAATGAATGTAGCACCCTCGGGAAATGATAAGACCAATGATTGACATGACTGTTACTAAGAAAAATCCTCTTGATACTGGACAAGCATATTCTATCCCACACCTACCCCCTGCCCTGCTCCCCCCCCAGAAAAAAAATGTTGATGTTAAATGTCATATTTTTTATTTTTTTAAATGTTGGTTGGTTGTTTTTTGTTGCTGCAGGTAGTTGTTATTTTTTATTATTATTAATTATTATTATTTTTATTATGACTATTATTTGTTATTGTTGTTATTATCTTTGGAAAACCTGCCAACACCACACACACGCAACACAATGGTATAGAAAGGATTTTTATAGGTGGAAAGAACTTGTACAAACATATAAAAAAGAATAACTTGGAGTAAAAATAAACAATTTTTGCTTTGTGTTTATTTTGCTTCCTAAGAAAACCAATTGCTATATCTCTCAATCCATTAATAAATGTCCTTAAAATGTTGAAAAAAAATTCCCATATATACTGGCAATTTGTGAGGGAAGAGGGTAAAATCCAGACTGTCTTGCTCTCTCTTAAGAGGGTCACAATCTTTGGGACATTATGTGCACTAAAACCTAAGGAAGACCAATTTGGCAGGTTTTGTTCATCTTCAGCAGTTTTTTCTTCCTCTATTACTTTATCTGATTTTTAACTGTTCAGTCTCCCACAAATGAGGTACATAAAGGGATGCCTGTCTGATGGGTCAGAGAGGAGAAAACAGAAAACTATGCTGTTTATTGCATAATATAATGTTTCCAGCTAGCCAACTGTTGCATCATTTTCCATTCAATGAGCACTTGAGTGTAAGCAGATTGCCTCCAGGTTGAGTGCACAAAATGCTGTAGATGTTTTTTTGTGGCTCAATGAAGGGAATGTAACTGATACTTACACTATCTGGAGCTGAAACGACATTAATACAATGAGACAGAAAAAGAGTCAGGCCATGTAAAAAGAGTTTGGCCTGAGTGCTGGCTCCAGATTTATTTTCTCTTTTGATTTCAGAAGCTGCCCATGTTCCACCTCAAAGGTGACTGCATTGGAGCAATCCTCTGCTCCAGTACATTACAGTCTTTTCTCAAATATATCCACAGAATTTGCAGGGACTTAGGGGGAACTTGACAAAAAGTGTTTTATTGTTGCTTGGCAAATGTCTTCAGAAGCACCTGGAGTGAAAGACATATGACAACATAAGTCACTTGACTATCACAGTGCAATAATTAATCTATGTTTTTATCAAGGATCCAAGTAGGAATATCTGTACCAATAAACAGAACTAGTTTAGTGCTGTGGAATATATCTGGGCACGGGAACCTAATCAGCTACCATGTTATTTATTTAGACCAGCCTGTGGCATATTTTCAACCTAAGCCAATGTGAAATCTTTGAATCAATTCTCAGACATGGATCAAGAGTTAGCTTAATCCAGAAATGATTTCATACATTGTACGTTCACATAAAATTACTTTGTTTCAGAGGATAAACAAGTTAAGCTAATAATGGTCAGGGTCATTCAGCTGTTTTCAGTATCCCAGAAAAATCTCAGGTGCTTTTCATTTATTAGGATAGATGTAGCCACAAGTATCACAGTGGAGTCTCACTGTACTATTCCAGTATCAAAAAAGACCCTGGTCACCTCTGTATCAACATTTTATTTTATTTTTTCCCTGGATAAAACCAGTGAACACAAAAGATCATTTTCTTACCTCTTCTGGATGAGGTTCTCACTTAAAAGTCCTTGTGGCAAGTTATTTGAAGTGAATGAGCAGAAGGACAAAAGCACAGATGGTTCACCAGGATATAAAATGGGTATAAAAGTAGCAGAACTAGCTCTGGATTCACGGAAATTCACAGGTGTGCCATAGATTCAGCACCAGGATGCAGGTGAGTAAAATAGCTAAGGGGCTTTCCACAAAGAGATAGCCATCAAGGTCACCTCACCTTGTGGTTTAACTTGGAGGCAGAAAACACTATGCAGCCATTCACTCACTCCCTTCTCCCCTCAGTGGGATGTAGAAGAAAGCTGAAAAGTGTAAGAACTCATGAATTGGAATAAGGACAATTTAATAAGAAAAGAAGAAAAAAAGCAACCAAAGAAACAACAACAACAAACAATAATCACTACCAAAAAAAAAAAAAAAAAAAAAAGAAAGTGATGCACAATGCAATTTCTTACCACCCACCAACCTATGCGTACTCATCCAGTCCCTGAGCAATGGCAGCCCCCCTGGCCAACTCCCCCAGTTTTATTGTTCAGCATGGTGCAGGGTATGGAACATCCCTTTGGCCAGGCTCGGCCAGCTGTCCTGGTTCTGTCCCCTCCCAGCTCCCAGTGCACCCCAGCACCCTTGCTGACAGGGCAGCACAGGAATCTGAACAGTACTTGCCTCTATGTGAACAATGCTCTGCAAAAACTGAAACATTGTTGTGCTATCAGCATTACTCTCATCCTAAATGTGAAACACAATGCCATACCAGGTACCAGGGAGAAAATTACTTCTATCCCATACAAAACCTATCCCAGTCAAAACATTATCAGAGAAAATATTTCAGGTTGATCTCAAGAGATTTATTTAGTTTTTGAAAAGATGATGTCCAGTATTACACTGTGGGTGATATGGACTGTTTGCAAGGATGTAAGACTGTCCTTAGTGACTGAAAGCCCTGAATCAAAATGTTTGTGCTGCCAAATATTCTTTTATTATTATTTAAAAAAAAAAAAAAAAATAATTAAAAAAAATCTGTCAACCATCAATTAAATAGAATGATCCTGCTGAAGAAAGAGGCATAACAGCAAAACATATCTAAATCTTGGTTACAAAGATAAAGAAAAATCAAGTGCGAGATCTCTATTTAATAAAGAATATATATACATAATATTTAAGCACTTTAAGGCATGAAATGAAGCCCAGTAAAAGCTTTTAAGAGAGCTCTGAAATGAACCAAAAAGATAGTCACATAAAGTGATGTAGGTAAGAAGCTGATACTTGTGGAAAGTCAGTCTCCATTAACTTGACAAATAAGCCACTGTTGTGATAAAATAAAAGAGAAGCATAGTATGGCTTTTGTGTACTTCTGCATTAAGTAATCAGAAGGGCTTATTGAATTATTAAAGAAAATGTTAAAGATGACAAAATTTTCAGTAATATAAGCAGTTAATTGTCATAGGTCTTGAGGTCATGATGTTACTTCAAAACACTACAAGTGAGTTTGTTTCAGTATTAAATACAAACATTCAATGTTCAAGGAATTTGGTCATTTTCAAACCTACTTCTGTATGTTTCCTTTATGCTTAGGCTCAACTCGATTCCTGCTGTTTCATGACCTACCATTTTTCTCTTTTTTCTTTTCTTTTCTTTTCTTTTCTTTTCTTTTCTTTTCTTTTCTTTTCTTTTCTTTTCTTTTCTTTTCTTTTCTTTTCTTTTCTTTTCTTTTCTTTTCTTTTCTTTTCTTTTCTTTTCTTTTCTTTTCTTTTCTTTTCTTTTCTTTT
>NC_048926.1:6925697-6946210 GCF_011077185.1 Oxyura jamaicensis | reverse complement strand
ATCAGCTCCGGGGCAGACGTGTTCTGCAGCGGAGCAGGGGACCGAGGCGGGCAGGGCTTTTTGTCCGGCATCAAGGCCACTCGGGGGAGCCACCGGGACCCGGCAGTCCTCGCGAGGGAGGCTGACGAGGCGCGGGCGGAGCCAGCAGCGCCCCCTCCCAGGCTGTTTAAAAGTTGCCCCTAGGGAGCGCGAGCGACCAGAAGCGCGGCGACCAGGACGGGCAAACAGGGCGTGGCACGTCGAAGGGCGTGGCGTGGCAGTTCGCGCGGGCAGGGCGAGCGGGGGGCCCATCGTCGCTCTGTTGCAGCTGCCTCTCCCTTCGGTGCTTGTAACCTGCTTGCGTAGAACCTGACCATGGTATCAACCAGGCAGAAAACCGTGGCCTCCGCATCTCGTGCGGCATCTCCAGCCACGGTCACCAGTGTGGCTACTCAGACGGAGGGCTCGGGGAAACACGCAGCCATCCAGGTCCTGGGCTGCAGAGTGTGCCCCAGCCTTCTGTCAGTCTCCGACAGCAGTGGAGGGTATGCCTGTGGGAGGTGTGCCCAGGTTGAAGAACTGCTCAGCCAGGTAGCGGAGCTCTGGGAGGAGGTGAACAGGCTCAGGATCATCAGGGAATCAGAGATGGAAATTGACTGGTGGAGGTGCACTCTACCCTCTCTGAGGCAGGCTCACGAGCCTGCCACAGCACAGGCGTCTCCTGTTATGCAGAAGACGGAGGTTCCCTCCTCCTGCCAGGCAGAGGGAGGAGACCTAGATCAAGGGGGGGAATGGAGGCAGGTGCCTATTCGGGGTGGTAGGCGAGCCCTCTCTCTGCCCACCTCACCTTCTCATCTACCCTTAAATAATCGATATGAAGGACTAGAACAAGACAATCTGAATGACATAGTAGATAAAAACCCGTCCCAGTTGGAGGGGGTGCCTAAGACAAGGCGACCTACACATCGCATTGCCACATCATCCTTCAAAAAAGAAAGAAGGGCTATTGTTATGGGGGGCTCCCTTCTGAAAGGGACAGAGGGACCGATATGCCGACCGGACCCAACCCGCAGAGAAGTCTGTTGCCTCCCTGGGGCTCAGGTGAGAGACTTTGCCACGAAAGTCAAGCGCCTGGTACGGCCCACTGACTACTACCCGCTACTGGTCTTTCAGGCTGGTAGCGATGAAGTAGCAACGAGAAGTCCGAAGGCGATCAAAAGAGACTTTAGGGATTTGAGGCGACTACTTAGAGGATCAGGGGCGCAGGTTGTGTTTGCCTCTGATAGGGGGGATCGAAGCTGAAAGGCGTGCTGTTCACATAAACTCGTGGCTTCGAGACTGGTGTGACCGGCAGAATTTTGGGTTCTTTGATCACGGGAAGGTCTATGCTACACCGGGCCTGATGGCACCGGATGGGATGCGCCTCTCTCGGAGAGGGGTAAGGATCTTTGGTCAGGAGTTGGCAGGGCTGATAGATAGGGCTTTAAACTAGAGTCGAAGGGGGAAGGGGCTAAAACCAGGCACGCCGGTGAAGACCTAAGGGATGGTACACTAGAATCAGAGGGGCTGTGTGCTAGTGAGGTCCTTCGGTCAGATCCACAAGGTGCTGAGTGTAAGGAGACGCACCTGAAGTGCTTCTACACGAACGCACGCAGCATGAGGAATAAAATGGATGAGCTAGAAGTCCTGGCCCAGTCCCGCAACTACGACATCATCGGCATAAGCGAAACCTGGTGGGATGAGTCCTGTGACTGGGGTGTTGCGATAGATGGTTACAGGCTCTTCAGGAGGGACAGGCAGGGTAGGCGAGGTGGTGGGGTGGCGATGTATGTGAAGCAGGGGCTGGACTGTGTGGAACTTCAGGTCGGCAATGGCAAAGTTGAGAGCCTCTGGGTAAGGATCAAGGGACGAACGAATAAAGGGGATGTCGTTGTGGGAGTCTATTACAGACCGCCTGGCCAGGACGATAGCACCGATAAATTATTCTTTACAGAACTAAGAGAGGCCTCGAGATGAACTCTCCTTGTCCTTATGGGGGACTTCAACTTGCCAGACGTTAACTGGGAGTGCCACACGGCTGACACGAGCAAGTCCAGGAGGTTCATGAAGCACCTAGATGATAACTTCTTGGTGCAGGTGCTAACGGAGCCAACTGGGAAAGCTGCCCTCCTAGACCTGTTGCTAGAAAACAGAGAGGGTCTGGTGGGAGATGTGGTGATTGGTGGCCGCCTTGGTCATAGCGACCATGAAGTGGTTGAGTTCAAAATTTACGGTGACAGAAGGAAAAGTGCCACCAAAACCTCATCCCTAGATATAGGGAAAGCAGACTTCAGGCTGCTCAGGGAACTAGTCAGCAAGGTCCCCTGGGAAACTGCTCTTGAAGGCCTCGATGTCCACCAGTGCTGGTCATTCTTTAAGTGATGCCTCCTAGAAGCACAAGATCAGGCAATTCCTAAATATCACAAGTCAGGCAGGCGGGGCAGGAAGCCGGCGTGGCTGACCA
The DNA here is from genome assembly GCF_011077185.1 of Oxyura jamaicensis. Lineage (NCBI taxonomy): Eukaryota > Metazoa > Chordata > Aves > Anseriformes > Anatidae > Oxyura > Oxyura jamaicensis. The sequence continues at coordinate 6,943,728 of NC_048926.1, read as the reverse complement.
GGAACATTCTAATGGAGATTAGGCGGAAACAGAGAGTGTTTTGCTACTGGAAGGAGGGCCAGGTGTCATGGAAAGAATACAGGGATGCTGTTCGTGTTTGTAGGGAGAAAGTTCGTGTGGCCAAAGCACACCTAGAGTTGAAGCTGGCTGTGTCTGTGAGAGAAAACAAAAAGGTTTTTTTTAGATATGTGAATGGAAAAAGGAGAACTAAAGAATACATAGGGCCGCTCCTTGATAGGGAAGGTCTCCTCACAGACAATGACATAGGCAAAGCAGAGACGCTTAACGCCTTCTTTGCCTCTGTCTTCATTGCCGATGATGGGCTTCGGGACCCAGGGTGCCCCGAGCTGGAGGACTGGGACGGTGGGGATGACAAACTCCCAACCGACCCTGAACGTGTGCGGGATTTGCTACTCCACCTGGATCCCTACAAGTCCATGGGTCCGGATGGGATTCATCCCCAGGTGCTGAAAGAGCTGGCGGACGTCATCGCGGAACTTCTCTCAATTATTTTTCAACAATCCTGGGAATTTGGAGAGGTCCCGGTAGACTGGAAGCTGGCAAATGTTGTGCCGATTTTCAAGAAGGGTCAGAAAGAAGACCTTTGCAATTACAGGCCTGTCAGTCTCACGTCAGTGCCTGGTAAAATCATGGAGAAGATGGTTCTCGAACTTACTGAGGCGCACCTGGGGGACAAAGCAGTCATTGGTCCCAGCCAGCATAGGTTTGTGAAGGGTAGGTCCTGCCTAACTAACCTGATTTCCTTTTATGATAAGATCACCCGTATGGTGGACCAAGGGAAACCAGCTGATGTGATTTTTTTTGGACTTCAGCAAGGCTTTTGACACGGTCTCCCATAGGATCCTACTGGACAAAATGTCCACCATACAGCTAAATAAAAACATCATACAATGGGTGAGCAATTGGCTAACGGGCAGGGCCCAAAGGGTTATGGTAAATGGGGCTGCGTCAGGCTGGCGGGCGGTCACCAGTGGGGTCCCTCAAGGCTCCATTTTAGGGCCGGTACTTTTCAATATTTTTATAAACGATCTGGATGTAGGAATAGAAGGTATTTTGAGCAAGTTTGCTGATGACACCAAACTTGGAGGAGTTGTGGACTCAAATGAGGGTGGAAAGGCCTTACAGAGGGATCTGGATAGGTTGGAGAGCTGGGCGATCACCAACCGCATGAAGTTCAATAAGAGCAAGTGCCGGGTCCTGCACCTGGGACGGGGAAACCCTGGCTGCATGTACAGACTGGGCGATGAGACGCTGGAGAGCAGCCTAGAAGAGAGGGATCTGGGGGTCGTGGTAGACAGCAAGTTGAATATGAGCCAGCAGTGTGCCCTGGCAGCCAGGAGGGCCAACCGTGTCCTGGGGTGCATCAAGCATGGCATCGCTAGTAGGTCAAGGGAGGTGATTGTCCCGCTCTCCTCTGCGCTGGTGCGGCCTCACCTCGAGTACTGTGTGCAGTTCTGGGCACCACAGTATAAAAAGGACATGAAACTGTTGGAGAGTGTCCAGAGGAGGGCTACGAAGATGGTGAAAGGCCTGGAGGGGAAGACGTACGAGGAACGGCTGAGGTCACTGGGCCTGTTCAGCCTGGAGAAGAGGAGGCTGAGGGGAGACCTCATCGCAGTCTACAACTTCCTCGTAAGGGGTTGTCAAGAGGCAGGAGACCTTTTCTCCATTAACACTAGTGACAGGACCCGCGGGAACGTGGTTAAGCTGAGGCAGGGGAAATTTAGGCTGGACGTCAGGAGGGGGTTCTTCACAGAGAGGGTGGTTGCACACTGGAACAGGCTCCCCAGGGAAGTGGTCACTGCACCGAGCCTGTCTGAATTTAAAAAGAGATTCGACTGTGAACTTAGGCACATGGTCTGAACTTTTGGGTAGACCTGTGCGGTGTCGAGAGTTGGACTTGATGATCCTTAAGGGTCCCTTCCAACTCAGGATATTCTATTCTATTCTATTCTATTCTAAACAAGTTGGTGGTGAACACCATTCAAACAAATAAACAAAAATTTTAAAATATCTCTTTTTATTATTACAGCATATCAAATGTTTTAAGATTTATTTTTTTTTCCCTTAGGACCTTCAAATTAAAGTCATCTTTTTATTTGATAAATAATGAAAATAATTATGAAAAAAATAATAAATAGGAGAATTAACATTCACAGAGTTACTTTTCTTATGGAATCCAAGTTATTTTACATAACTTGTTAAGTTTTCATCAACACAAAGAAAACAAAAGTGGAAATATGAAATGATTTAAATGAGGTTATTACCTCACAGCTAGTAACAGAGAAAGGTCTTTCTGGGTTGCGGAGTCCCAGCAAGAACAGGCTATAAGTTGTCCATAAAAAGCATCTTCTTTGGCTGGAAACTGCCAATATTCCAATATCTCAAATCAGCTTCATAATGATCATTATAATAATAATCATCATCGTCATCTATGTATAACGGTGATTTTGTGCAACTTTCTCAAACCCAGGGTTAAATTTCTGGTCAGAAACAAGAAGAAAAATAAAGTGCAAACATCCATTTTCAATAGCCTAATGTGAGAACAGTCTCCCAGGTTAAAGTATTCCCAGGTTTAATTTCCTCCTCTGCCTCTCTTTCTCTTTTTCAATTCACTTTTACAGGGAAAATAAAATAAAATAAAATAAAATAAAATAAAATAAAATAAAATAAAATAAAATAAAATAAATCCTGAAATCTTGAATAAAGATTTTGTTTTCTGGGTGGAACTGCAGAAATGCAGATATGTTAATGTTAACCAGGAACAGGAAAAAAAGAGAATGGTACACAATAAACTCTTCAGAATTCCATTTATCTAGTTATCTAGGTTTCCATAATTGTTACTAAAGAAGGAGTACAAAGCACAATTCTGCTAAAATCTCATGCAAATCTTCTAAAAATCTTGGAAGAGCACTGTTAAATTGCTGGTACTGCCATAGTTTCATGCACATCATGTTTTCTGCTGAACTGATGTAATAAGAGCAAGAAATGAACTTCACAGGAATGGTATTTCATATCTGCTCTTTTGTATCTTGCAATATCCTTTCTGATCAAGTGCCCTATCTCTGGAGCATGTATTGATTTTCACAGCTGAAATACAATGTCTCAGCATGCTAACCCCCATTCACACTCACTTACCTGTTCCAACACTTTCTTCCTGTCTTATAATTATAAAATGTTAAAGGAACAGCTGTGCATTTTCTCTAACGTGAAGACATTTTTTAAGAAGAAAAGAAAAAAGGAAAAAAAAAAAAAAAAAAAAAAAGTTTTTAAAGATCCCCTATGAAAGCCCGCTTTTAACATAGCCATTTAGTTTCTTCCTAGGGGAGTTTTTTTTTTTTTTTTTTTTTTCTTTCTTTCTAAAAAGGAGGGAGTATTTTGAATTTCTGCTTCCCATTTTCCAGATATTTCAATTCTTGAGCAACTGTGTGGTTTTATGTGAGTGTTACCTTCCATGTGTTGTTAGGGATGTGAAATAGATAATTTTGTGCAGTGTGAACTATACATATACCTTCTACTATATGCCATTAAAAAATGATATAAGATATTCACCTACAGAGAAACAACTTAGTTATGTCCATAATGATAGAATTACAGTGTAAGAAGCATGAGTTACCTTTTTTTTTTTTTTTTTGAATTAATATGCAGCTTTCTGCCATTTTGTTGTTGTTGTTGTTATTGCTGTTTTTTGTTTGTTTGTTTGTTTTTCCCTCTTCAAATAAATCTGTGGCTATGAGGGATCGTGCACATCTGTCTTAGGCCTATTTATCTTCTATTAATCTCCATGTTGTTAATGACAAACTTCAGTGAGAAGGAATTTGACTTTCAGTAGCATCAATCTTTTGCAGCACCAATGCCAGCTGGAAATATTCAACAACTGATCCATTCAAACAACTCCTCCTAAATACACTGAAATGAAAAATAAATAAATAAATAAATAAATAAAATCTCTTTGTCTTTGAAGTTAGTTCATCAAGGATCAATAATAGGGCATTCCCCAGGCTAAGGCTCATTGGATGAAATAGTGGACCTATGTAAACTATGCATATTCAATGATGCTGTGCTTTCATCTGTCCTTTGTGCTGGATCATATTCTGCTCCCCATTACACCACTGTAAAGCCAAAGGGACACCATGGAAGTCACAACATTTATTTTATTTCTGGGAAAAAAAATAAAACACTAAAAAAGAAAAAGGACCTAGACTTCATTGTTACAGAGCTAAGGCGGCCTAGTGGTACCTAATGACTTTCCAGAATGTGAAGAGTGCCTAAAATTAATCTTCTGAAAACCAAGTAATGAAGCGTTAAGGTACATGTCAATCTGACCTTAATTCTTGCTCCTTGAGCAATGACCCAATACACTCATAATATACAGACTTACACTGTGACTTTTTGTATAGCAAAGAACCTTCAGGGAACAGGGCATGTTTAGGGGAGGATGTGATATAACACCTTCTTTCTGCTAAGAAAATCTGGTGCTTCTGTGTAAGTACTGAAAACGAGTTCATTACATTTTCTCTACCCAAAGGTGCACAGACCCCCAAGATGCTTTAACAACTCTCCTTGTGCTCATGCCTGACATGGTGTGTCTGTATGGCCCTCATGAAGACACGTTCAGTTTCCTTTTTCATGGCTGACCTTCCCTGCAGGAAGGAGAGACATGGATTTTTTGACTATGGCATGAGTCAGCAGACCACATCCTTTGAAGTATAGATTTAGCATATTCATGGAGTGTAGGAAAAGCTGGGACTCACAGCTCCCCAGACTACAAAAGCAAATCTGCTTTGCTTGTCCAGTTAATCTCTCCTTTCTAAATATGGTTTTAGTGAATTCAGCTGGAAAACAGATAATTCCTGGGGGCTCTTAAGAGCTCCCAGGAACTGCAGTTGTGTTTTACGGCTTTGGGCCTAACTCTTCTTTTCTTCCTACTCTTGTCCTAATCCTCTCTGTAGTCTCTCCCTCTCATGTTACAGCAGTGCTCCTGTCTACATGTAATTTATACAACCACCTATATTCTAATATATTCTATATCATAACTGTTATAAAGGCAACGTTTCTCAGACCAAAAATGTAAGTTTCTCCTATTAAGGACTGCATATTAGCAATGCTTGACCTTAAGCACATTTGGGTCCACTGTTCAGTAAACACAATTACGTTATTCTCAATGTCTTTCATCTTCCCTTCTAGTTAATCAGAGCTGGCACTCGGGTATAATAATTCCCCATGTCGAAGAGCAGCAACATGTCCAGCAGCCTTACTCACATGTCCACCTTGAGAATGTGTAATTTATTATCTTTCAAAAATGGTTAGAATCCCTTCTAAATTAGTTCTACAAATTAGCAAGACACCTTTTCCTTTGTTGTGTTTTATTTTTATTTTAGAAAAAGAAAGTCTTGAGTCCTGTGAAGCAGACAAGATCAAGGGGGTTAGATGTCCATTTGTAGAGGTCTTTAAAAACAGTTAAGAAAAACGACTATGAGGAATGATTTGGGTAGATGTGATTTGCCTTGCTTTCTTCCTTCTGCCAGAGTATGTGAATATGATTTGGCATCAGCTTGCCTCCTGGAGCCACCAAATGGTTGCCACCACAAACTATCAGCAACCCTTCTATTTAGTCTTGCTTTGGAGGAATATTTCTGCATATGCTTTTGCAGAGAGCTGCAGTCATCCTCTGATAGTTTCTCTAATAGTTCTCTAATATTTTTTAATCGAGAAGGAGAGGGGCTGTTCAGATGTGTTACAGGAAGTTCCACACCGACATGTGAAAGAACTTCTTCACGGTGAGGGTAAGAGAGCACTGGAACAGGCTGCCCAGGGAGGTTGTGGAGTCTCCTTCTCTGGAGATATTCAAAGCCCGTCTGGATACCTACCTGGGCAACCTGCTCTAGGGAATCTGCTTTGGCAGGGGGTTTGTACCCGATGATCTATTGAGGTCCCTTCCAACCCCTACAATTCTGTGATTCTCTGATTGTGTGATTCGGTGTCTTCTATGGTGCTGTGTGATGCTTTTAAGGAGAAAGTGGGTTGCAAATATAACTACAGGACATTTGAACTTCCTCTAATGAAACAAGAGTTACAAGTGTAATTTCCTCATCGTTTTGTTATTTTTTAAAAAAATAAATTTTATCTTCCAGTCACACATTTTCTTTTCATCAATTTTTTGCAAAAGCTTATTTAAGCTCCTTTAAATATATTTTGGTAGTCCTGCCTTACAATTGTGTGAAAATCCTAGTGCATTGGAATTTAGAGAAAAAAGTGTGCTCCAAGTGCATTACCACCTTGAATAGGGCAGATTTTGAGAAACCAAGAGAGGTATTAAAATAGCTAACTTTTAATACATAACAACTTCAGAAAATAAAAATGAAACATTGGAAGCCACTGTTCATTTAATGAGTTCTCACAGAAGAACTAGAAATACCTCTGAAGTTAGAGAAATATGTACATGAAACATAACTACTTATTCTCTAACATTGTTCCTGATTGTTTTTCATTATATATGCCAACTTTACTGATTAAAATAAAATAAAATAAAATAAAATAAAATAAAATAAAATAATAAAAAGACATTTTTATAAACTTCCCATTGCAGAATCAATACAAGTCTGTACAAGAGCTCTGGATTCTTCTCTGCCTCATGCATCATCAACAAAATTGTCAGCAGCTAAACTCTCTTTGCAAGATCCTCATTGCTGGTGATGGCGCAATGACAGAAGAACATGGCTTGATTTTCATATCCCAACTTGCAGCTGTACTACTGGCAGTCAAGGGGGAAAAAAAAAAATTGTTTTGACATGAATCAGGCACATTTGATCTGAAAGTCACTCTAAGAGTCTAAAAATGGCATTTTATAGACACTTTTCAGATTTATTTATTTATTTATTTTAGTTTTAAACTACAGCTTAAGAGAATTCATGCTTAAACTTTTTATGACGTCTGATGAAATTGCTAGATTTAATATATATATATATATATATATATTTTCCTGTTGGCATGTTACTGTAGGTTTTTTGCTTGCTTGTTTTTTCTTTATATATATATATATATACACACTAAGGGAACACTACTTCTAGAGTGAACACCTCTCTTCTCTCTGACATTAATTTCATTGCTTAATATGATTATTCCAATAAATCAGATAGGAAGCTTATCTCTTTGAAAGTAGCTAGCTTTATATATACACACACACATATATAAATACACTGTAAGCATGGAAATTATTAATTTGCTATAGTAAATAATAATAATAAAAAATAATATGCTAGGATAAAAGTGAGGAAAAATCCTCTGCCATCATGTTCATAATCTTATTATTAAACATTTGTGATATGTGATGGGGAATTATCCGTTAATCCAAAATATCTATACAGTGCTTGAAATACCTGCTATCCCCCAGATCAGATATATCCTTTCAAAGCAGGTCTTTGTTCTGAATGTAATTCATCATAGTTATCACATGTCACAAAGTGTTACTCTGTGTCATTTTACATTGAGACGTGACATGACATCGTGTAATTAAGGGAACACAATGCAATACTTCCTATTACAAAAAAAAAAAAAAAAAAAAAAAAAAAAGGAAAAAGATAACTTGATAAAAGATAAGTGTCTGTGTGGAGAAGAAAATCATACTGATTAAAACTGAAGAAGGGCCTTAGCCTATTCCCACTGAAGACAATGGGAATCTGCAGATCAGAAACGCATTCGTGATTATAAATTATTAAAGCATGACTTGAAGATCCAAATTTTAAATCTGGATTCACAGAGCCAAGGAAAGGAATTATCAGTGGGATTTCTTTATTCTTACAAGAAAAACTGATGTACCATAACCATTTATTATTAATATGGTTCTATAAGGACACAGCACTATAAGGTGCATTGGTTTGGTCCAGAGCGGAAAGATAAAATAAACAAACTTCATTGGTCCCTACAGTAAAAGAGTTTACAGGCTAAAGACACAACTATGAATTGCATTTCCTTTGTCTTTGACGTTTATTAATCTTTGAAGGGGTGGATTTTCACCCAGTGTCTAATGTATTTCCAGCTTAACAGATACTTTAACAGTTCATTATACATCAGGGAGAGAGAAGAGCATTTTCAATTAAAGGCCAATATTGGCACAAGAACAAATGGGTATAAACAGCCCACAAATACATTTAACCTTGAAATTAGGAGGATTTTTACCATCAGAGTGGAGTTCTGGAACAGTCCTTCAATAGGAGTAGTGAGATCAAATGACATAACTGGTTTAAAAATAGAGCTTGATAAATTTATAAATGAGATTATAAACCATGGTTGCCTAGAGGGGGCGTCGTCTTGGTTTTTGTGGTCTAGGAAGAACCTTTTAGTCTTAGAAACATAAGTAGGAGAAACTGTGGTTAAATTTGCAATGGAGAATTCCCAAGTGTTCATCTTGTAGTGAGTCATGCAGAGATGCAAATTTTCTGAGTTTCAGATTTGAAGATATTGCTCCAATTACCTTTAATGACATATTGTCAGATTAAGGAGTAGTTTCTTTATGCTTTCTAACAGTGATATGTGACTTTGAATCTTCATCTGGAGTTCTGTCATGCAAGTGGTCTTGAGAATAACAAATTTTATCAAGTTCTATGCTGTTGCTTTTTTCTTATTTTGAGATTTATTTATTTATTTATTTTTGTTTTAAGAGGGATTGTTAAAATTCATTGCAGTACTACTAGGTCTTCAAATATAATAATTTAGATAAGACAACCTGAGACCTTTAAAGTCTTTTACAGGAAAGATAAATAAAGCATAGTGAAAACTTTGAGTTACTGTAACATACAAGATTTCATTTCTTTGTTCCTCTTATTATTATTTTCAGATTGAAAACCTGAGCAGTTTTTTTTTGTTGTTGTTGTTGTTGTTGTTGTTGTTGTTGTTGTTGTTTTTTAATCTTAAACACCATCCTGTGGAAATTATATTGAATGAGGAATTGGAGGATGTGGATTGCATTCTCAACTCTGTTACATACTTATTCTATTTTGAATAATAACTTCATCCTGCTTTTCCAGATTTTTATATCCAGGAGTTGAACTGCTTGGATAATGGCATTTTTTCACTATTTATTTGATAGGTACCTTGTATTGGACCTGCTACAGATGGAAATAGGAGGAAGTCTCCGTAACTGTTGTTGGTATGATAGAGATCATTGTAATGGTAGTGTGGAATAGTTTAATGAAATCAAATGTCATAAAAAAGTTATGACCCTTCAGCAGAGACGTAACAATTGCATGCATGAGTTTACTCAATTTTTCCTTACGAAGACTTAAACAGATTCTTGGATGTGGTTTAAACTAATTTGCTTTTAATACATATTTCCAATGAACACTGATTAATTCTTGCATGTCAGGTGATAAGAAGTAGCACCTAAATGACATTAGCTCTGTCACTTGGGATCATTAGAAATGCAATGTATCTCCAATGACCAGCAGAAGAAAAATGTGGAAAATGTGGAAATTGTAGTTAGCTTAAGCCAAATGGAGCTGTATTGTTGTGGTTTTACCGTGCTAGGCAGCTGAACACCACAACTGCTCTCTCACTCCCCCCGCTCAGATGAAGAGGGGAAGAAGTAAAGGAAAGAACAACTCACGGGTTGAGATAAGGATAATTTAATTCAAGAGGAAAAAATATATTAAGGAAATATTATTATTAATTAAACAATTCAACTAAAGGGAAAAAAAGGGAAAGGGGAAGAGGGAGGGGGAAAGGGAATAACAAAACAAAACAAGTAAAGGCTATGTGGAAGTGCAGAGGAAAGAAATTACTCTCTAATTCCCACAAATGAGCGATGCTTGACCACATCCTCGAAGCAGGGCCTCAACGCACATAGCTGGTATTCAGGAGGAGGACAGATGTTTTCGCAACGAGAGCCCATCCTTCCCCTCTTGTTCCTTTTTCCACCTTTTGTTGCTGAGTGTGATATCATATGATATGGAATATCCCTTAGGTTGGTTTAGGTCAGCTGCCCTGGTGATGTTTCTTTCTCACTTTTTTGCCCACCCCCTAGGAGGGTTAGAGAGAGTCCTGATGCTGTGCCAGCACTTCTCATCAGCAGCCACAACACCGGTGTGATACCACTGCTGTTCTAGCTACAAGTGCAGAGCGCAGCACTGTATGGGCTGCTGCAGGGAAAGTTAACATCCCAGCCAGACCCAGTACAATTGTTAAGAAGTTTGATGTATAACATGGGGTTATTTTTGAAAAAAAGCTCTCAGCTTGTTTTCCTTTTTTTAATTATTTATTTTTCCTCTTAATTTCATTGTATGCCAGCTCCAAAAACCTTTAAAAATTGTATAGCAAATCTAAAATATTATTCCAGAGGAAAAAAAAAAAAAAATAATTAAATAAAAATCACAACATCTTTGAGGTATTTATGGCACTTTTTTATCATGATGCCTGATGAACGGATGAAGTTTTTTTATCTTTTTTTCTTCCTCTTTACCACTTTCTGTATCATGACTTCAGTTAGAAAATACACAAGCAGCTGTAACTAAGAAGACTCTAAGAGACCAAAATATCTTTATACCATTTTGATAGCACAGTTTTCTCTCTGCTCTTATGTCAGGATGATCTGATGGCTAACCTGGAGACTGTTGTATCACAGATTCCTTATGTCCATCAGTTACACGTTATTCAGTCCATAAATTGGACAATCTGTGGTGGATTTGGGCAGGTTCTCTTGTGTATAAAATCAAAACAAGGACAAGTTATGTAGAATTAGGCTTAGCCATATCTAGTCAAGCAAAAGTTTCATTTATCTCAGACTTCATGACTTCTGATTGAAAGTATGACAATGGGCAAAATCATTTGGTTTCATATTTACCCAGATCTGACAAAGTTATTGTGCATATAGCTTCATTTTTTCTTGTTATTTTTAATATCTACTTCCAAATCTGAAATATGGAGATGTGAGCACTTCCTTACGTGGTAGGAACATTTCAGCTAGTACATTAGCATTTATGTACATTAAGTACATTAACATTTATGAGATACTCAAATATTGTGAGAACACAGAATGCACTTTAGTTAGGGTTTCAGCTCAGTGAGATCTCATCTGTCTCCATCAGCTACACCACCGTTACTTGGCTTTGGCAACCCTCCTTAGACTACTGGCATGTAACATCCTTATTGCAGCCATGGAAATAGAAGGGACTTTCCAAGTGAGAAGAGCAAAACCACAGCATAGTGTGCTTCTGTGACTTCAGAATTTGGCTGGATATAGAAGCTACTACAGAAGTTCTGTTCTCTGAACTGCTTGTGTTATGATATAGTGAATTCCTTTTTTTTTTTTTTTTTTTTTTTTTTTTGTCAGAAAACATGTTTAGTTTGCACTGTAGTGTCATTTTATTATTATTATTATTATTTATTTTTTTGGCCCCCTTCTTTCTCCTTCTTTCTCCTTCAGATATAGAAGACTTAGTTCTACAAGCAGTTTCACATTGCAGCTAAAAGGAGAAGGATGGACTTCTAACTAAAAAGCAGCAAGAGGAAGATATATTTATTTTTTGGTTCTAAATTCTGGCTAAGGGCTTATAATAGATCTTTATTTTTCTGGAAACAGTAACCGTTGCCATATTCAATATGTCTCTTTTGTTGTCATGTGCCCCCCCAGAAGAAGATGTAGGAACACAGAAGACTCTTCCACTCTTTAGATTATGTTTTTTGTTTGTTTGTTTGTTTTGTTTTGTTTTTTTTTTATAGCTTCTAAATGGTTAATAAATGATTAATACAGGTTTTGGTAAATGGTTAGAGTAGGTTAGGGAGGCTAAAAGGTCAATAGTTGGCTCACAGCCAACATAGTTTACTTGTGTCCCTCTAGCCATCCGTAACACAGATTTCTTATGTCTGTAGCTTCTAGCAATCATGTTTTAGTTCTTTGTAAACTGCTTATAGGTGGGGCCTAGTATAAAGTCTGACAGGGAATTGGATACCGTTTGCTGATGTGCCTCAGACCAAGTCCAAGGGGGCCTCTCTATATGGTGCTTAAATACTTTTAATCATTACAGTCTTCAGGATTTCTGAGCTCTTTGAGTAACATTTTTTGATTTGGGATTCCAAGCTTTTTTTTTTTTTTTTTTTTTTTCTTCTTTTTTTTTATCTCTGAGAATTATGGAGGCAGTTAGAGGCTTAGTTCTTATTCGCACTATAGTAGCATTAAAGGTGTATTACAACTGAGATCAGAAAGATTTGAATGTATCAAGGACAACTAAATGCTTTTGAAAATCGTACTCAGTGAACAAGATTTTCAGAGTAGCCTGCTTGCTAATAAGAGATTCACTCAGGAGTCACAACATCAGTTTTTTTTGTTGTTGTTGTTTTGTTTTATTATTATTATTATTATTATTTTATTTTTTTAATAAAAAAAAAAATAAAACTCAGAAAGATTAATGACTGAGGTTGGAAAGGACCTCTGGAGGTCTTCTGGTCCAACTCACCTGCTCAAGCAGGGACAGCTAGAGCAGATTGCCCAGCAGTATGTCCAGATGGCTTTTGAAGATCTCAACTCTGGGAAACCCGTTCCAGTGCTCAGCCTCCCACACAGTAAAACTTCCTGATGTTCAGAGGAAACCTCCTGTTCATGACCATTATCTCTCGTCTTATCACTGGGAACCACTGAAAAGTGCCTGGCTCCATCCTCCTTGCACCCTCTAGGCAAAGACCTGTAAGCAAAGCCCTAAAATTTAAAATAACATAAACAATCAGAGAATTGTGTAAGCTTGCAGGGAGGAGGTTATCAAATGCACACTCCCTCTCAGAGCTGAGCCAGTCAGAGTAGGTTTCTCAGGCTTGTTGCAGCTGACCCCTTAAACTCTCAAGGATGGAGATCCCACAGCTTCTCTGAGCCCCTGATCCAGTGTTTTCCACTTTCAGATGATGATGGTGATTATAATAATAACCCTGTATTTAAGTAGAGTTTCCTTTGTTGTAACCTGTGTTGCTTTTTTTTTCCTTCTTTTGTACACCACCTGGAAAAGTCTTGCCCTGTCCTATGTTTCCTTCCCATTAGGTGTTTCATAATGTTCTCCATTGAAGAACTGAGTAAATCTACCTCTCTCATTCATGAGAAAGGTGCCCCCCTGCCCACCTTGCTGTTTTTGCCTGCAATGTCTTTCTTGTCCAGAGACACCAAAGCTGAACACAGTAATGCTCCCAATACAGTCTCAGTTGGGTCAAATATGGAGGAATTAACATTTCCCATGAGTTGATTATGTTGTTGCTTATGCAGCCCAGGGTGATTGTCATCACTTTGATCCAAGGACACATTACTGGCCGTGTTCAACATGTCAGGACCCCTCAGTATTTTCTGCAGAGATTATACTGCAGAAAAATTATGCCCAGCTTATACCCAGCTGGCCCTCAGCCTGTGCTGTTGCGTGATGTCTGTCAGTCTGATGCAAACCATGTGAAAAAAAAAAGCTTCAGCAATGGACGTTTAAATATTTATTTTCTTTTCTGTACCATTTACAATTTGAGAAATTAAAATGGGTACATCTATGGCCCCTATCACAACAGCTAATCTTTTCAGATGTACTTTTTTCCAGCTCCAATCCTATTCATTTTTTATTCATCTTGAAATCTTAACAAGTATATTCAGGAGAGAAAGAGGGAGCTTTACCTATCAAATAAAAAAGACTCATTAAAAAAATCTAAAAAGCAAAACAAACAAAAGAGACAAGAAACATCCTTTTTCACAATTTCACACTGCTCACAGACTAGAGTTTATTTTTCTCTTCTACACAAAGAAATATAGATGGTTTATTTATTTTTTAAGTGTGAAAGATCACTTGCTATGGTTTTATTTTTCTGCATTTTAAAATGGGAAAAAATATCACCTTGGAAAAAAAATGAAGAAATAAATAAAATTAATATAGCCTTATAATCCATGATCTTCCTCTGTCTGTAGGAAAAAAAAAAAAAAAAAAAAAAAAAAAGAAAAAAAAAAAGACTAAGAGAGTTTCAAGGTTAAAAAATATAAGCTAGAGAGCTTCAGTGCCGGAACTACTGTACGAAAGGTTTAGGGTTAGTTAGCTGCTCAATATCTAAATCCAACTGAAAGGTATCTGAGCTATAAAGGTAACTGAAGGTTATTACTGCAAGTACACAAAAGTAACTTAGCTAATGTGGAAGAATTGCACTATATACATAAGAGTCAGTCTTGTCAGGTCAGCTTTGTATGTGAAACTATTTTTGATCTAACTAGATTCACAATTAAGACTATAATCGAAAAAAAATAAAAAAATTAAATCACTTCTGTGATTTTGGAGCACCTTTCAGAGTGTGTTGGACTACTTCCTGTTATTGCTTGTCATTATATTATTATCCTACCATGTGATTTTTCCTCAGAGTAAAAATATGGACTGATATTATTCAGGCATTTAAATTCTCCAAAATGGAAAATTCTTTCTTCAGCAAATTTAACAACTGGATCAATAGTTAATATTGCTAACCCTACTTTTTCTTCTTTGTTTTATACCAAGTTTTGACAGTGACAAGTAACATTTCTTTAAACTATCATGGGGTTAATGGAAAGTTATCGTACTACATATGTTTAAAAAAATATGGGGAAGTTCTAGTGACACTATAATCCAAGGGAGTTTTGAGACTTAATTTCAGTACTTGGTCCTTTAAAAAACATTAGAGTTGAATAATGGAAGAGAGATTGTGGTTATTAAATACACAGAGGATACCAAGCAGGGAGGATCTGCAAGCACTTTAGAGGACAGGATTAGACTGTAAAATGATCTTGACAAATTGGAGAAATGGTCTGGAAAAATATGATACAGTTTAAAAAGGACTTATGCATTTAAAAAGAACTAACTGCACAAATATGAGATGAAGAATCAGTGACCAGAAAAATTTCTGAATAAAGCAGATCTTACGCTTTTTGTGAGTCACACTGACTCAACAGTTTCAGATTGAAATAAAAAATAAATAAATAAATAAATAAATAAGAGCAAGGAAAAAAAAAAAAAAAAAAAAAAAAGATATGAAATGTATATGCAAGATACTTCTATTTTTCTTATTATTGTCTATTTTACACCTGAAGTACAACAACTGGTTTGAGTTCCCACATTTGAAGAACGTAAAAATGAAAGAAATATATGGATCAGTTTCCAAAAGAAAAGAAAGTAAGGAGACTAAGGAGACTTTCCAAATGCCTAGAAAATATGATCTAAGAGGGAAAAATAAATAAATAAAAATTGTTTATTTTATCAAGAAAGTGAAGAAACACACTTTGAATATATATAAAGGAAAAGTTGCAAAGGGAAAACCTGCTTTCTGTATTTGGTAAAAACAACGTAATGTACCATGAAGGATTTTACTCAGAAGTTAGAAGAGTTATTGTAATGACAAGAACATAAAAATTCTTAAGTAGATTTCCCAGAGAAGACTGGGGATTTTTCTCAGTTCAAGTTTGTAAGTGCTATGCTAAACAGATATCTTTCAGGAATAGTACTGTAGTGGTTGATCTTGTTTTCGAACAGAGAGAAGGACTATCTGCCCCTCTGAGGATACTTGTAAGCACTATCATCAATGATCTTATCAATTAGTTCATTATCTAATAAAAGAATGCATAACAGCAGAAAAAAAATGGTACCAAAATGATTTTCTCAGAGTGAGAAGTATTGGTTCTTAAATTAACTTTATAATTTACTACAACTTATGATCAATGAGAAAATGACAACTTAGCTTTTGAAAGTCTACTCCTAGGAAAGCGCTTTGTTCCCTTTGGATGGAGACAATTAAAGGAGCTCTTGATTTTCTTCTCATACTCTATTTCTACAAAATGTCTTTCAGGTGCAATGAAAATCTCACTATCAATATGATTTTCTTTTATTTCCTGTAGAAGCATCATTGCAGAAAATACATGGTTTGCTCAACTTTTACAAGCTTTTGCAAGTTTTGAAGACCTACATATGTAAGGACTTTGTAAGCAGTGATTTTTTTTTTTTTTTTTTTTTTGTCAATTTTTTCATGAAGAGATCTGGGGGAGGGGGAAGCACAATGAAACAGGTAAATGGAGTTGTAATGTTCATTAAGAGACAAGGACACAAACTGTTCTCCTCGATGTCTCACTTCAAACTGCAGATGGCTTTTCTCACCATGTCTTCACCCGTATTTGGTTTTCATTGATATGTCTCAAACTGATTGAGAATTATTGACTTTCATTGTGCAATACACAGATATTCAATAGTCTACCAGATTTTCCTCACTTAGTCAGTAGTCCAGTTTCTCTAGCAGTCCACTCCGTTGATGAAGGTATTTTCAGGTCTACATTGTTTGATTTAGAGCATGAACTGATGCCTCCATTGTCCTAATTCAGTATTTTAACTACCAGAATACTTGTTATTCTGGACTTAAATTCTGAGCCTTTTCAGATGAAACTACTTTACTCCCTATAAATGTTCCGGAAATCTCAGAGGGAGAAAGGGGGTAATCTGTCATGCTGGTAGTTGAAGCATGGCAAGCATTGCATTCACCTGCTATGTTAAAACATAATCAGTGCCAGATCTGGCAGTTATAATATTATTATATATTATATAAATATGCCAGATCTGGCAGTTATTAATGTGTGTCTTTTGTACTTTTGTACCTGGTATAAGTGAAGCAGTGTTACTAAGCTACTGGAGGGATTTACTTTTTTTTTTTTTTTTTTTTTTTTTAAATATATATTTTTTTGGAGTAAAGTTTGAAAGTTTGCACTCACTGAGACCCATAGTTAAAATCGTGCTGTTGGCATTTTTCACTGAACAAAAGCTTATCTTTCAACCACCTTAATTTTAGTTCCTTGGACCTTCAAAATACTTTTCTAGCCAGTCATGCAAACCAATATAGCAGATAGTCATTTGATCACTTTAATCTCACACAGAAGTCAGTAACCAGAACTACATTATATTCCTTTCTCATCATTTATGGCCAACATTACAGAAATGCTCCCCAACCAGGGCTGAACTTTGAGAGGAAGCAACAGAAAATCAGATGGAAATTACAGTTACATGTACCACATTATGCTTTCCAAAACTAAATAGAAAAATTAGACCCTAGCTTATTTCCTTGGGTAGTTGGAAAGGAAGTTTAAGTTTCACTGTCATTACATCTGAAGTGTTATTTTTGGATACCCTAGCAGAACTGGAAAAATAAGATGAGAAGGAACAAATGCCAATTTACCTATCCAAAATAAAATATGAAAACAGTGGCAGAGGTGGAAAATACAAGTCTGTTTTGCTCTATATCAGTATCCAAATCCCTGGCTAAAACTCCAACTTGCATACTTACAGAACATCTTAAGAGCTTTACAAAAGGATTGCTTAACTGATATTCGTGAAATGAGAGAAGTATACAAGTGAACTAAGAACACAGTGTCCTTTCCTTTTTGAAAGTTAATATATAGAGGTGTAAATAAAAAAATGTCACCATCAAAATGGACACTAATGAGCAGTCTTACTGGCAGTCTTACCAGAGAGGTCAAGAACTGAAATTAAAACTGTCCTTAAAATAGAGTTCCTGTCCAGTAAAAATTCTGGTATTTCAGTATATGTTTCTATTCTGAATAACAAAGAAAAGTCATACTAATAAACATTTTATAGAAGAAGAAGAAGAAAAAAAAAAAATCTGAAATGTGTCTGTTTGGAAAGGTCACAATGCAAAAATCACTATTTTCAATCCAAATGTAACATCTCATTGATAATTTTGACTTCATAAAATTGTCAATTCCAGCAGGATGTTGCAGTATTATCTTTCACTCTGTTCCCTTCCTCCTCCAGCAAATTGAGATGTTAATAGAAGACAAAGGAGGAGGGATTGACAATGATGACATCTATGTTAAAATACATAAGTAATAATAATAATAAATAAATATTAAAAAAAATGGAGGAGTTAAAAAGGCAAGTCAGACATTAGCAATATTATACTTGCTCTAGAACAAACACACTGGTACTAAAATGCATATCTAAAAATGCTTAAAACATTTTCTTTTTTTTTTTTTTTTTTCCTA
>NC_048926.1:6917633-6925597 GCF_011077185.1 Oxyura jamaicensis | reverse complement strand
GGGGGGGGCAGGGGGGCAATATGAGATGGATCAGTTATTGTGGCTGCAAAAGTGTGGTGAATTAAATGGAACTACATTGATTTACACTTACTGAAGGATTTGACTAGTTATAAAAAGCCAAAGAAATTAAGTATTTATTATATTTATCCACAGTCTCATTTCTCTGAAAAAGAAAATGTATTACTCTATAGTTTGCTATTGCAAGGGAAGTTAGGAAACAGTAAGTAGAGGTAGGTGAAAGCTTATTAGATAATACATTCATGTCTTTATGGAAGTGGCACATAGAAGGGGAAGGAAAAAAATGGCCATGCTGAAATCTACGAGAGTACAAGAAATATCAGAGGTCCCAATGTAACATATGGAAAGCTCTCTGCAAGACAGCATCTCCGTTCTACTACAGACCACTGTAGAGAAGAGATGTTTTTTACATTTTTCATTAGTGTAAAGCCTAGACAGTTGAACTCTATTATAATGTCTTCAGGAAGTATCTGATCCATTCTATTATCAGTATGACAAAAAGAAAGAATTGCTTATGATTTCAGAAAGGTCACACTAAACTGATGTTCTGCCTCTATGTGCTCTAGCTATGATGACGATAATAATAATAATACTAATAAAAAAAGTTTAAAGATGAAGTTTACAGTCAGATATACTGGGGGAAAAGAAAAAAGAGAGACAAAGAAAAATAACATTTAAAAAGAAACTCTTATCTGCAAGACATTTACTAACCCTCTTATTTTTCTTCAGCATACCTGCTGGCAGTTACTATATTTATACATGTACATATAAACAGGGGACAAGATTCTGATATCGGTTCCTGGAAGGTAAATATAATGTTGTTGTAATAAAAGCATTGCAGAAGACCACTATTAATGGTTATGTATGTTTTAGGATCTATCTGGCTGGCTGATTTGGGGCAGATATGAGATAGTTCTGATCATGGTGTGAGACCCAAGCTAGCTCCAATTTAAAAACTGTGTGGCAGGGTTATTGTGTTGTTCAGCCCAAGATAATTCAGTCTTCCTCCCACCAGAGCTTATTATTTTTAGCTCTGAGCTCAACAGCAACTCCATGGCTTAGAGCAAGGGCAGACCAAATTCTTGCATGTATTGTGAATAGATAATATCATGTTTAATATATCACCTGTAGTGCCTGGAAGACCCTAGACAAAGGTCAACTCTTCTTGAGCTAGATGATTTGCACATACATTACAAATGACAATTTCCCTCCCTAGAACTTCGCAATAGGTACATAGTTATTATGAGTTTATTTGGTAATCTTTGTAATAACATGAATCATGGTGAAATTCCTAGGCTTCTAGAGTGGTTGTGTTAAGGCAAGAGGAGATGAACAATTCCATTTGAGCAGGTATCTTTGTAAACCTCAGATCCAGTGAAACCATGAAGGCAAGTTCATTATGAAAATGCACAGAAAATTTTTTCAGTGGATCCTAAGGAAATGGACTAACATCGCTGGACAATGAAAAGAAGACAGCAATACAATGTGATCAGGCAGCTCCTATAGGGCCTGGATATGTCTAAGTTATGTGGTTAAGTGCTAAACATCTATCTGGAGTCTGGGAGTGGAATAGAAAGCAAGACATAAGTGAAAAGGACACATAAGATAATAGAAAGGCTTTCTTGATTATTTAGATTAATTTATAAAAAATGTATGAAAAATATAACTTTCACAAGTCACATTTCAGAGATTTTGGAGCTTGAAAATTTTACAAATGTGACTTCAACAGAAAAACAAAACAAAACACACACATACACACGTAGACAGTCATTGACCTATAATAACCATCAGTCTAAAGGAAAAAAAAATAAAAAATAAAAAAAAATAAAAAAGAAAAAAATAACCAAATATAAAGTAGAAAGCACTGATTCAGAACTCAGAAGATTCTTTAGCATAATTCTTCCATTTCCATTTTGCTGCTTTCATTTTCTTCTTGCAAATAAAGCTCTATAAACCATAGAAATACGCTGCATGCAATTAAAATGGCATAATAGCTGAAAGAAATGCATTGATAATTATGTTTAAATCTATAGCATTCTAGCATTGAGTCTAGCATTGCTCAGAGTCCACACTTTGTCATCTGTCGGTAGTTGCAGTTCTGTTGTAACCTGAACCTAAAGCTCTTTTTCTCCTGAGATAATTTCTCTTGCAGATTGTGGGTTTCTTTCTCTCATTTCTTTCTTTCTTTCTTTCTCTCTCTTTCTCTCTCTCTTTCTCTCTCCTTCTCTCTCTCTCTTTCTCTCTTTTCTCTCTTTCTCTCTCTTTCTCTCTCTCTCTCCCTCTCTCTTTCTCTTTCTCTTTTTCTTTCTCTTTCTCTTCCTTCCTTCCTTCCTTCCTTCCTTCCATCCATCACCACAATACAGTCCTCAATTCTTTTACCAATTTAAGGTTTTGAAAACAGACAAAATAACATTCAGCTTTAACTAAATATTTTGTGATATATTTTTGTGTGCTTTGAGAGTCCATAGTTCTTTCATGATACATCCTGTGTTCTTTTCTGTTGGACAACAGTTGGGAAAGTAAGTTTCAATTCTACACATATCAGAGATTTTGTGAAAATACTGTCCCCATGCTTCATTTTAAACTCGTGATACAAGAGAAACTGTGCAAAGAATCTGGAGAACTGTAACAGGCACTGTCTATGTTGAATCAGAACTGGATTCAGCAATGCATTTAACACAAGTTTAAGATCAGGGATTTACGGCCTGACCAAAATGCTAGTGAAGTCAATACAAAACTATTATTGATGTCACTGGGCATTGGATCATGCCCTTAATGAACTAAGCAGATTCTGCAGTACTGAATTTTAAGGGCTTAATCCAGTATTTCTTAAACTTAACTTAAATGCACACCAGATTTAAACATTACATAGTGATGTAGATTGAGAGTTTTAAAAACATTTTAAATGACACTCCTCTAAAAGAACATTAATTTAAGATTAGAATGAAATGTGTATGAGTTTCTGTCAAATTCATTCAGATGTTAACAACTGTGAATACACTGCACTTTTTAGTCTTCAGCATAGAGTAATAACCACATCTCAAGACAGTCAGTGAGGCTGAATTATACACAGAACGGTAGATATTCACCTCTACTTTTTCACTTCTATTACTTCACTTTATCTCTGCTAAAGCCACAGTCAGGATGGGTCAAATAACTGCCTCTAGTGCTTCTTCAATCACATTTTCAATTTTACATGAAAATGCAACCTATATAATTATGAGTTACATATTCCATGAACATTCAACTAATTCCAAAATTCAAAGACTGATACCCACTGAAAGGAATTAATTCTTCTTATCATAAGGAAAGTTTCCATTTGAAGAATCATCTCAAGTCTTTTCTATGAAGCATAATATGAGATTCATCCTATTTATTCATCCTAGGGTACTTATTGGTGTATGTATAAAAAAGAATCCTGGGATTAGCAACTTGCTTGATGCCAAGATGTAGATGGTATGAAGGTCTGCCTCAAAGTCCACATTTCAAAAGATAAACTGCCCTAAAATTGCAGCTGTATTCTCTGAGAGCATCTAAAACCAGGGATGCATTTTTATTTTATTTATTTATTAATAGAAAGTTTATTGTTGCAATTCTATCCATGCAATGGTGGAAAGATATTATGTCATTTAAAGACTTATGGTGCACTTGGAATTTAGTCAATATTAATTATGATTAAGAAGACTATCGTTATTTCAGAAGTGACCATAAAGATTCAATGCCAGCTTTCATTTTCTGTATTTTTACTTTTTAGTCTCATCTGTTTGCTTCCATTTTTCTTCTTCACAGTTAAAGAAGTTGCTCATATGCTATAAAGGACTACATAAAATGCTGCTAAAAACACAAGTGCATACACAGAGAGGGAGCAGGATTTAAATAATAGTAAATACATTTGTAGTAAGAATAAACACATTTATTCCAAGTAGAATAGTAAAAACTGAGTGCCCTTTAATACATTAAATGAAAGGCAATCATTTTCCGTATCTGAAGTGAATTACCTATTTCAGTAAGTGTTTGTATGTTTTGAGTCTTCATTTGTCAAAATGCAGCCTTCTTTCTACTATAAGAATCTAAGTGCAGAGCTTGCTTGTGAAAATTCATAACAGAAGGGGTGTGATGTAATTGTTGTGTTTCTGCTCCTTAAGTTGGTATTTGAGAAATTTCTCCAAAATTTGAGGCAGTAAATTTCCCATAGATGGTTTGAACTGTGGAGTGAAGAATTTTAAGAATGATTTAAAAACTCTCTGGAAATTATTAATGTATGTTAAATCCTATTGGACTAACCCATAAGGGTTCAATTATTCAAGATCATTATTTGGAGCCAGCATTTGCATATGCAGATTGGGTAATTGTGCATGTATCTGACAGTATCATCTCTTTGAGCAACAAGTAATTTAAATGGCCTAAGGGTATAATCCTCAGATTAATGTTCCTGATATAGATAACTAGAGATATACCTTTAGAAGGCTGTTGGTCCTAGGGATATGAGAAGGGCTACAGAACACACTGAGGTTCTACATGTAGGTCACAGATGAACCCAGTTAGATAAAATGTCAAAGTTCTTAGCATTCGAGCACTGTTCAATCATTTATTTGTTTATAACCCACCTGTGACTTTAGATTTATGCTGAAAATGTAATTCATAAAATTAACGCAGATTGGAACCATGAGTCCAATGTAAAAACTTCCCAGAGGAAGGCTCCTTCTTGTGCAGATTCATCTTTGCAGCTCCTCAGTCCTCAAATAGCCTTGTGGATATATATATATATTATTTGTCCATCTAAAAGTTAACTTTTAGAGTAACAGTAGAGAATGATATGAGTTTTATGATTTTATTTTTTTTTATTTTTTTTATTTTTTTCTGTGAAGAAAAAGGAAACTGCATGCCTTCATGAAAGAACACTGTTCTGATAAAAAGAAGCAATAAAACAAGGATATGCAGAAAGAAGAGTATGCAAAGATCTTCATGTGTTGCTGTGAATCCTGGGTTATGCTATGTACTTTGGTTTCATGGAAGCTTAGTTTTACTGTCTTTCCTGCTCCTGTGAAGCCAACATGCACATGTGTAGCTGTAAAGACTTCCTGAATTTCTGTGTAAGCTTGGGCAACTCATTTAATGTTTTTCTGCCTTAATATTCAAATCCACAAAAGGAAACTGGGATGCCATCAGCCTCTTTATTTGAGTTCTCTGGACAAACTCTTCTTTAATATAGAAGCATTAGGTATTATTAATTATTAATTTCATTCACATAAAAAATGAAACATTAAAAAAATAAATAAAAACCCACCATATTCTATTAGAAGACCTTACTGCACTGTGACAACTTTTCTTGATGTTGTTGTTGAAATTGGAGGGCTAATTTAATCATATTTTTGCCATCTTCTGCAAACCACAGGAACTGCATCTCCCTGTGGACACAGCCTTAAAGAAACACAACAAAGCAGCAAAGTTTAAAAAAAAATTTAGTATAGATTTTTTTTTTTTTTCTTCTCCTCCTGTAACCAGCTCCTCTGTAACCAGCTCCATAAGAGGTCCTCTGTAACCAGCTCCTTAAGAAATAAAATAAAATAAAATAAAATAAAATAAAATAAATGAAAAGCTGTTGCTATTATTTTTGTCAGTCTGCTAGCACACAACACCATACCTGCAGCACTGTCTTTCAGTCACATGCACTTCCCTCCCCTTTCCAAATTCTGCTTGGGGATCTTATTTTTATCTGGGAACAAGGTCCTGTTTTGCCTGGATTACCTACTGAAAGCTGAATAACAAGTGCCTGGGAAAATAGAAGTATTCTTCACTTCATATGATAAAGAGAGATGTAACAAAAAATACTTATAATTATTCTGAAATTCATTAGGAAGGCAACAAAAGAAATAATGCACAATGACACAAAATTCTCTTTAATTCTTGTTGATTGTATCATACATCCTATATCTCTCTCTTGCACCTCTTACTTAAAATAAAACTTTCTCTCTCTCTGTCTCTCTCTGTCTCTCTCTTTTACAGATGACATTAACCTGAAATCAAGGTCTTAGGAATTTAGCTTTGAGAATCATAGCAGTGGGCATGATTTTCCCTAACTCGGTTGTCTAAAAGCCGACTTTTGGGCGGAGATCATTGTCTAGCTTGTCTCTGTAATTAATGGAGAGAGGTGGAAATTGGCCACCTCTCTTAGCCACTGTTTTAGAATGAATCACTTTTTGGAGGTATATAGCTCCCTTCACTGATCACAGTCTTGAAATATAATTTGGACAGGAGGCTAAAGTTTTAGGCAAGCAGAGCTAGGGAAGATGACTCCCACATTTAGCTGTAAGTGAGGTATAAGGAATCAGGTTTAATGCCCAGATTTTCAAAGCTATTTCAGCTTCAGCATTGTAAGACCTAATTCATTTAAATAGCTAAGATCCATTTTCAAAAGAAGTTTAAACTGTTATATAACTATTAACATGCATAGAGAGGCAGCTAGACATCAAATGAGTATTCCAACTGTTCACGTATGCCTAATTCCCATCAAAAACAATGCATAGATGGTTTTGAAAATCTCAGTAGGCACATATCTAAGTACCTGAAAACTCTGAAGAATCTAATCCTTGGTCTTTCACCAGGTAATAAGGAACTAATGTGAAACTTGCTAACAACTTTTCACCCGGATGAAAGCCTGTATCTTACTTGCACAGCTCAAAAAGTTTTGTCTTTACAGTGCATTAGAAAGGCAATCAGCTACATCATCCAAGTCTGTGAAATAACACCCCTGAGTATGAATATATATATATATATAGTATTTCTATTTTGTTTTGTTTTTGTTTTTCTCTTTATTTATTTATTCTGTCTGCTCCAAGTAGTGTATCACACTGCAAACTCACATCACTTCTGTTGAACAATGTTGTTCCTATTTTTTTTTTCTCCTTTACTTTCCAAATATTATTTCTCTAGTATATATTCTCTACCTGCTTTTCAGCCCATCAGCTTGCGGTTGTGCAGTTTTTATTTTTTTTTTTTTTTTATCACTATGCCTCATCGATACTTTTACACTACTATTCTCAACTCATCCAGCTTTGCAACACTTCCCAATTTAGTTGCATCCATTAATTTAATAACAGTGCTATTGACTCTCGTTTGTAGATCATTAGTGAAGATAAAGATGGACCCAACACTAGTCCTTAAGACATGTCATTAGATACTTTCCCACAACTCAATACACCACTATTTATCATCACCTTTAATTTAAAGTCCTGTAGCAACTTCCGACTCTAAATCTATTCATAGGCATCTGAATTTAAATGAATTACAGCACTCACACATTGTGAAACAAACATGTCCAATATGCAATGTCAAGTTGTAGGACACCACAAAAGCAGCAGAACAAGTTGCAATTCACAAGCACATACTGTCAGACACTAGTAAGCATTCTCCAGGCTACAGACGTGGAGATTTACAATTAGAAGCAGTGAGTTTTGATCCATGTTAATACAAATGATTTGGTATGGAAGACTTTGACAAGTCTAGGAAGTCCAGGTCTTACATGTGACATGACACATCAGTTTATGTTTTACTCTGGCTACTCCCTCCCACTTTTTATTCATAAAGGATTCATTTTTCTCATTCTTATTCCCTTTCTCTGATGAAAGAACAAAAGAAAATACTAAGATGCTGATCAGAAATGTCAAACTCCAATAATTTTTCCATCCATATTACCACTTGTTATTGTCAGTGCAGTCTTTTCTCATTGTTTCCCCTATAGATTTTTCAGTTCAAATAAAATGCTGCATTCTCTTTTTACTGCTCATCACCCCAGTAAAGACCTTCCTCCATTATACAAAATTTCCTTATAAGAAAAATGATGTGGTTTAAAATGTTCCACCAGACAACATATCAAGACAAAAATTTAGAACAGAATAGAACAGAACAGAACAGAGTAGAGTAGAGGACAATAGACTACAATACAG
>NC_048926.1:6875813-6887633 GCF_011077185.1 Oxyura jamaicensis | reverse complement strand
CCCATTTACCACAACCCTTTGAGCCCTGCCCGTCAGCCAATTACTCACCCATCGTATGATGTTTTAGTTAAGCTGTATGCTGGACATTTTGTCCAGTAGGATCCTATGGGAAACCATGTCAAAAGCTTTGCTGAAATCCAAAAAGATCACACCAGCTGGTTTCCCTTGGTTGACTAGACTGGTGATCTTATCATAAAAGGAAATCAAGTTTGTTAGGCAGGACCTACCCCTCATGAATCCATGTTGGCTGCGACCAATGTCTGCATTGTCCTCCAGGTACATTTCAATAACTTCAAGAATCATCTTCTCTGTAATTTTACCAGGCACTGACGTGATACTGACAGGCCTGTAATTGCTAGGGTCTTCTTTCTTACCCTTCTTGAAACTTGGCACATTTGCCAGCTTCCAATCTACAAAGACCTCTCCAAATTCCCAGGATCATTGCAAAATAATTGAGAGAAGTCCCACAATGACATCAGCCAGATCTTTAAGCACCCTGGGATGAATTCAATCCAGACCCATGGACATGTAGGGATCCAGGTGGAGCAGCAAATCCCACACATGTTCAGGGTCGGTTGGGAGTTCATCATTCCCATCATCACGGTCCTCCAGCTCAGGGCACTCTGGGTCCCATCATCAGTGTTGAAGATAGAGGCGAAGAAGGCATTAAATGTCTCTGCTTTGCCTATGTCATTGTCTATGAGGAGACCTTCCCCATCAAGTAGCGGACCTATATTTTCTGTGGTTCTCTTTTTTTTATTCATATGACCCTGAACATGAAAAAAATAGTAGCGTATGAAAAATAATAAAAAACAACTTTTTTATTGTCTCTCACAGCCATGGCCAGCTTCAACTGTAGTTGAATTTTCTCCCTACAAACACAAACAGCATCCCTGTATTCCTTCCTCATCGCCTGACCTTCCTTCCAGCAGTCATACACTTTCTTCTTCCAGCTAATCTCCAGTAGAAGATCCCTGGTCAGTCAGGCTGGCCTCCTGCCCCGCCTGCCTGACTTCTGATATTTTGGAATTGCCTGATCTTGCACTTTTAGGAGGCAGTACTTAAAGACTGACCAGCACAGATGGACGTCAATACCTTCAAAAGCAGTTTCCCAGGGGACGTTGCTGACTAGTTCCCTGAGCATCCTGAAGTCTACTTTCCCCATATTTAGGGCTGAAGTTTCAGTGGCAGTTTTCCTTCTGTCACAGTAAATTCTAAACTTCATGGTCACTATTACCAAGATGGCTGCCAGTTGCCGTGTCTCCCACAAGACCGTCTCTGTTCTCTAGCAACAAGTCTAGGAGGGCAACATTGCTAGTTGGCTCCCTTAGCACCTGCACCAAGAACTTATCATCTAGGTGCTTTATGAACCTCCTGGACTTGCTCGTGTCAGCCGTGTGGTGATCCCAGTTGACATCTGGCAAGTTGAAGTTCCCCATAAGGGCAAGGGGAGTTGATCTCGAGGCATCTCTCAGTTCTGCAAAGAATAATTCATCGGCGTTGTCGTCCTGGCCAGGTGGTCTGTAATAGACTCCCACAATGACATCCCCTTTATTTGTTCATCCCTTAATCCTTACCCAGAGGCTCTCAACTTTGCCATCACCAGCCTGAAGTTCCACACAGTCCAGCCCATGCTTCACATACATCACCACCTTGCCTACCCTGCCTGTCCCTCCTGAAGAGCCTGTAACCATCTATTGCAACACTCCAGCCACAAGACTCATCCCATCAGGTTTTGCTTATGCCAATGATGTTGTAGCTGTGGGACTGGGCCAAGACTTCTAGCTCTTCAATTTTATTCCTCATACTGCCTGCATATGTGTAGAAGCACTTCAAATGAGCCTCCCTGCATACAGTACCTTGTGGAGCTGACCGAAGGACCTCACTGGCACACAGTCCCTCTGATTCTAGTGCACCATCCCTTAGCTCATCACTGGCGTGCTGGGTTTTATCCCTTTCTCCCTTCAACTCTAGTTTAAAGCCCTATCTATCTATAAGCCCTGCCATCTCCTGACCAAAAATCCTTACCCCTCAGCACATCCCATCTGGTGTCAGCAGGTCTGGTGTCACATAGACCTTCCTGTGATTGAAAAAAATCAAAGTTCTGCCAGTTACACCAGTCCTGAAGCCATGTGTTAATATAATGAGCTCACTTGTCAGCATCGAGCCCCCCTATTGGAAGGACAGAGGCAAACACAACCTGTTCCCCTGATCCTTTAAGTAGTTGCCCCAAAATCCTAAGGTTTCTTTTGATTGCTCTCGGACTTCTCTTTGCTACCTTGTCATTACCAGTCTGAAAGACCAGTAGCGCGTAGTAGTCAGTGGGCCATACCAGGTGCTTGACTTTCTTAGCAAAGTCTCTCACCCAGGCCCCAAGGAGGCAACAGACTTCCCTGAGGGTTGGGTCTGGTCTGCATATCGGGTCCTCTGTCCCTTTCAGAAGGGAGTCCCCCATGACAATAACCCTTCTTTCTTTTTTCACAGATGATACAGCAATATAGGGGGTAGGTTGTCTTGCTTTAGGCACCCTCTCCAACTGGGATCAGGTTTCATCTACTTTGTTGTTCTCACTGTCATGTTCTAGACCCTCATACCTGTTATATAAGCGTAGATAGGAAGGTGAGGTCTTGTTCAAGCGGCTGATTTGTTAGGGAAAGACAACTAAGATTGGATGCTCGTACAGAGAAAAAGAAATTGTCTTCCAGCAACAATTTTGGTAAAGGTTTGCTAATAGCAAATAAATTACTTTTGGAGCAATTCTATACAGCCGAGTTACACCTGCAGGTTATTGTCTGGAAATACGCCCTAGATCTTCAGTCAAGAAGGCTCAAAAAATGCAAAGCAGAACAGACAAGCATTTTTCAGATTAAGGGAAGGTGGTGGCCTCATAGTTTCATAAGAATTTCGTAATAATTCCTCCTTTCCTAGAACTTGGATTGAACATTACCTTGTTTAATGAGTGCTCATGAGTGCAGAACTATCATGTTTGAGGATGGTATAGGGGACTTGTATATATACATATACAGGGACTTTCAAATCTGAGGATATGAATTGCAGAGGCTTAAGCTAAAGGCAATGCAAGTCCCACAGGTGGTAGTGGTAGGAGACCCATATGTTTCCGTGCTCACACACAGATGGAATGTGTAATAGACAGAGAACAGCTGAAGATGTGAAATATCAACTCCTTTCCTTCTAAATCTTGTGCAAATGCTTGCACAGTTCCAGTGCCAAAAACTGAAGTGGTATCTAGCCTTCATTAAAGTATAGATATTATGTCTCTCTGTAACAAGAAAATCACACTATTACTATAAGACTTTCAATTTTATTTATTTATTGATTTATTTATTTTGTATCCCAGACCAATTATTTATCCATTCAGTAACCAAGCAGTCTCAACAAAATGTCTGTCTTAGCTGAAGAGAACATGTAATTTTCTCTTTCAGATATATAGGTAAATTTTAGGTAGATAACTAATCTTCTGCTATATCATGTTTAACATTTTATTTCTTTTCACTGATTAGATTCATTAATATGATAAGAAACTTTCTCATTATTTTACAACATTATCACCTATATTATTCTTGTAAAAGAAAAACATGCAAATACATGTTTGTTTAATCATTTATAATTGTCATTATTTTAGAAATAATTTCTTCATATGAAATTATTCTCAACTGCTTTTCCAGCATATGTCTATGAAATCTGGAACATATTAAAAGTATGTATTGTACAAGTTAATACAAAGCCATATTTGAGATGCAATTATTCCTTTGTAGACACCCTACCTGACTATGGCTCTTACTGTCTCCGATAGTCATAAACCACAGGGTAGAAGGCTTCACTGTTTATTCCAATTGCTTCTAAATACTTTAGTACATAAAATGTGATCTTGTATTTGAAAACAAACAAAAAAGCAAACAACAACAACAACAAAACTTCTAAAAGCATTACTTTTATCAATATCTTTATTATTAGTTTCAAAGTGTATATAGTTGTTTATTATTTTTTTCCCCTTTAATAGCATGGAAATTTAGATTCTCATAGTATGTGGAATATACTATTCTTTCATGTAAAATAGTGGAAAAGTGTGTTCTTGGTAATTACAAAGAATGAAAAAATAAGAAGCAACTTCTCAGGCCTTTTTAATTCAGGCATAAGGTAAGATTTTTTATTTAACAGCTTACTGAAAGTAGGTTGTATTTTATTTTTTTCCTTTTTGGATGACAGAGCACTCAGGTTTTTGTAGTGGGATTTGACTGTTGATAAATGCATGCATCTTGTATGGAGTTATTATTCTGTGCTGATATTTAGTTGCTTCCATTTGAAGAACATCATGGTTCAAAGTTCAGACAAGAGATGAGAAAACAGAACATCTGTGTACTTTAATTTACAATTCAATTCTTTCGTGATTTTTTTTTTGTTGTTGTTCTGTTTTGTTTCAAACACAATCCTAAATGAATCGTGAGCAAATAAGTGAATGAACAAAGAGGAACAATAAAAGTGATACTTAATGCAGGAGGTCTTTGTCCAACTATGTGCAGAAAATATCTTATTACAAAAGAGGATTAATCCTATTGTTCTCCCAACTTACTAGAAGATATTGTATTACTTAAGTGTCCATAAAGCAAAAGTGGTTGCGTACTTTGAACAACATAAGCTCATTGGAGTGTATGGATTATATATTTAGTAGAAATAAAACAAACAAAAAGTTTCTGTAGCACCTGTGAGAAGAATGAAGACTTTTGAGGATGGACTGTCAGATGGTGAGACTGATGAAATCAGTAGATCTTCCCACATTCCCTACCCTGAGGAGAAGCCTCTCATGTGACTTCACAAAATAATATTTTCACAGTCTGACCTTTAGTTTCCTACTTACAAATAAATTATAGTATTGCTTTCTCTTCCTTGCTCTTGCTACACTGAGAAATTTTTCAGACAGTGACTGTCTCAATAAATGTTTGTATGATGCTTAAGACTTCTTGACTATGGAATTCTTTGGACAGTTATTTCTGCTGCAAAGCAAATAAAAAATAAACAGGAAAATCTATTCTCAGACTTGGTGTGGCTATAGAATACCTTCTCTCTAGCCTCTTGCTTGTATGGAAGGGAACTGTAAGCTTTTTACTAATGTGTTCAGACATCCATATACTGGGATTAGCACCATATTACCTGAATGTTTTCAAACAACCTTAACATCTCTCATTTATGGTTCATACTTTTATTAGGTCCATGGAGTAGCATGAACAAAAACAAACAAACAAACAAACAAAAATTATTTGCTTGTTTGATTGACTAATTGTTTATGGTTTGGTTTTCTGTTTAGATTTTGAGACTTGAGGGGAAAGGATTTTCTCTTTTATTATATTCTTAAGTATGCAGGCAGTTCCAGGTTTTTGCTAGAAATTCTATTGCAATTGGGTACCAAATCTTTAATCAACCATTCTTTAAGCATATTATCTTAAGGGACAAATCATCCAACACAGTCTTCATCCTCATGCTTTTTGGCTACTCATTTAGATTATGTTGACCGAATTGATTCAGATACTGAAGACCTTTAAAAGTTCTGAAGTGGTTTCTTAAGGAGGACAGGGTAGGAAGCTGAGGATATTTCTGATTTTCTCATAGCAGGTAGTGGTAGCAGAAGCTAGTGCTAAGCAAGTACAGTGCAGCTTTTTGTGTTAGACTTTCTCACATGCAAACAGGTCCATATCTAGATCAGATGTATTTATTTCTATACATCAGATAAGAGACAGGTGCTGTTTGAAGTGAGAGTAAGTCATTAACCACAAGTTCGGAAGTTTCTTAGCCTACAAAAAACTACATTCCTCAGATTTACTGATATAGTTTCACCACCAAGAGGAACCCAGCAGCAGCCTTGGACGCCAGGTGGTGAGTAAGTACTCCACAAATGCCTGCTAGAAATGCATTTGTATAAGATCGAGACATAAAATCTTAACATAGAGATTTTATAGAGCATCATTTGCTACAGCTATTTTCTGAGGAATATTAGCATCAATTTTCCAGAAGAAACAATCCTCCCTAAGTATGGCAAGTGTCATATTAAAATGGACTTGGTTCCTACACAGGAAGGAAGCAGCACAAATGTAGCAGTAGTGACACTGTACATAAACTGTGGTTATATCAGATTTTGGCTGTTCTGATTTAATGTCCCATATTAGATTTCATCTAGAAAAATGATCACATAGATGTTGGAACAAATTCACTGAATGTGGAGAATCCTCTGTCTGGTGAATTCCCAATCCCATTCATTCAATGGGACAGGTAAATGTCAATATTATCTTTATCCAAAGCACAGGCATCCATCTATATTCAGGCTACATTGCTGCAGATAAACATAGAACCCAGATTTCTGTCTTTCCACAGAGCTCTACAAGCTGCGCCAAATGGGACCCTTCTTTTGCTTGTGCCAGTAAGCACCACACTAAGACTGCCTCAGCTGGAAGCCACCCTCAGCATCTATTACAACATTGCAGCTGTGTTAATAATATTTGGTAACTCCTTTGTTTCCAATTTGAAGCTGAAATGTGCAATCTGTACAGGATATGAGCTTATTTCTAAATCCCGATGGATGAATGTTCTGTATCTTAATAAATTATTTGTGGAATATAAAACCTGGTTGTAAATTAAGGCATCTGTTCTGATGTGAGTTTATCTTGGATAATGCTGACACTTGCTGGAGGGCTTAGATAGCTTGTAAACTGCATTGGATTTCTCCCTTCCTTCTTCAAACTGAACAGCTAAAATCTGGCAGGCTTGATTTTGGGGAGTCTGAAAGGATCATCCAATCATTCGACATCAGAGAAAATAAATAAATGATAATCTTCTAAAATATTTTTTTCTAAATGTAGTCTGAAGTATGTATGTCTCAGGGAAGCAGAACTCCCTCTTGTTTGTGAAATAAGGAACCTAAAGCAACAGTCCAAATAAATATAATTAGATTTTGTTATTGCTCAGTAAGTATATAAGCTGTAGAAAGAATCAGCCCAACCCTTAGATTCAGAACTTATTGAAGTTAGAATTTTTACCTGAATCTAGGGAAAAAAAAAAAAAAAAAAAAAAAAAAAAAAAAAAAAAAAAAAAAAGGATCTGGCTACATATCAGAGAAATAAAATAAAATCATAGGACTAGTTTATTAGAGGAACTGGAAGCAACATCATCACATTGAAGTTAGACAATACAAAGCATTGAAAAAGGTATTGTAGCATTTTTTAATTGTGCAATGGCTAGTCATCTCTACTCCATGTAAGGTTTTGCTAACATTTGAGTTTGGGATGGAGCGATGAAGCATGGATTCAGACGGGGTTTTCAAGCACTCCAGAAGTTTCATTTGTTCCAATGAGATGAGGGAAATAATACAATGTGTTAGACATTTGTTTGATTACGGTTCTTGGGATTGAGAGGTTTATGAGGACAATCTCTTCTCTTTTTTTACCCTCTCCATATTCCTGGGGTCAGTTCTTGCATCAAGAAAAATTATTCTAAGACTAGAGAAAATCACGCATATTCCTCTTTGCCATTCACGCTTTTCCTCTCCTCATGTTACAAACAACCACTTCCTGCAAATTATTTTTATTATTGTTTTTATTAGTTTAAATCTTTAAAACATTAACTTAAATTTGAGACATTTTAATTAAATAATTTGTTCCACATATATCACTTCAGAAGATTTAGAAGCTTATGCTTCAGTCTGTGTTTTAGTTCAAACTTTGGAGTTGGACTAAGCTTCTGCAAAACACAATTATAATTCTAATAACACTGCAATAATAGAATACAGTCTTGTGTACAGGAAGCACTTTTCGTCAAATTTTCAGGCAACATTTGGAAGAAAAAATGTGGAAAAAAAGAAGAAAAAGAGAGAAATGAAATAGGTTTTGCTTTTCTCATGAAGATTTCCAGTGGGAATGGGAGGAGGGGGGGAAACACATCATCTCTTTCTATTACTATTATTTTTAGTAGCAGTTCCAATGTTCAACATTCTGTTTCTCTGAGGATTTGGAATTTTCCCATTCTGTCCTGCTAGAGATCTTAAAGTGCAAATGTACTCTATAAAATGGGCAAGAAACAATAAAACACCCATTACAGCAAGCTTTTTAGCCTACTGAAATGAGATATTGATAGTACAGTTTATATGCAAATGTCCATATTGGTACCTGAAATGTAACATCTGACCAAGCTCAGCAACCTATATTTAGGCTCCAAATCTTCCCACCTTCTGGTGTTTACAAGTACAACTGGAAACCTAGCTATAAATATTGAACAGCATCTAAATGTTCAGAAAAATAAAAGGCTCAGGGGAGAGCTTTAACTATTCGTACTTCATGGAAAAGATGGTTTAATCAATAGAATTAGAGGTTACTGTAAGAGCTGGAAGCAGGATACTCTTAACACTTACTTTAATATTATTCAAGCAGCAATATCTAGGGATGAATTTTCAAGTAGTGAATCTCAAAGGGCTGGAATTCATCTCATGCAGCTTTTGCTGCCCAATTAAGAGACAGTTGCTTATGTTGTCTCTACAAATAGTAAAGAAAAATAAGTACCTCTGGAAACCAAATCATCCCATCCTACAACGGATTTAGACTAGACAGACATTTTAGATGGATGAAGTTAGGGAAAATGTATCTTTTCAAGGAGTAAAAATGCTTTTAAATAAAGAGATGTAAATGCTTTACTTCATAATGAAATATTATATGAGAGAAAAGTTACATTCAACTGAGTTGTCTCTCAGCATGTTGATATCCCATTCCCTAGTTATATTTAGGAGCAGTATTTAATAATGTATTGAATAATAACTCTCTGTTAGGTTTTTGGACTCTGAAGACCTCACCTCCCATCCTCACAGAGGGGAGGAATCCACAGTGCAGTGTTTCCAGGGTCTCAGTGCAGTTTTCACTTAAGACATGAGACATTTCACAACTTCTGGCCCTGGTCTTTATTCACAAGAGACAGTGGTAAGGAGGAATGCTGGTTTTGCACAGAGCTCCTAAGCTCTCCTTTGCCATAGGCAGAGCCTTCACTATGCTATGTTCACTTAAGAGTCCCTCAGGAAAGCCCAGATGTTCATCTTAATTTAGAAGTCCAAGTTTTCCCCTGTAATATGCACTTTCCACTGCTCCCTGTCTTTCAGCCTGATCTGTGAGGGAATGCATGGGCTCTTCCATACAGTGCCTGACCATTCTGTCTTCTTCCAGGTGAGCAAAGATCCTTACTAGGTGATGCTGTTGTCAGGGCAATCACTTACCTGACAACCCAGTTGTTAGTGTATTTTATTTTATTTTATTTTATTTTATTTTATTTATTTTATTTTATTTTATTTATTTATTTTATTTATTTTATTTTATTTTATTTTATTTATTTTATTTATTTATTTTATTTTTTTAATTGAGGACCATCTCTACTTAATGATCCTCAGTTATTGCAGTTATTACTCCCGCTCTTCCTTGTCTCCTCATCTCCTTCCAACATGAAAGGAAAGAAAAATGACAGAAGAGGTAGAAGGTTCTACATCCACACAGAGCTGTCATTTTAAGATCCATTAAGAGTTCATAGCCACAGGCAGTATTCGTAGGTTACACAGAAGGATATCACAAATTGTGACTTCGCTCCTATCAAAGATAGCACATTGCAATTTGATAAAAGGAAATGAGCAGAACACAATTATTCTGCATAGCTCATTCCCACAAGATGTCTGTTTCCAGGAGCAGCAACATTCAACTTAAGAATTTTTATTAATTTATTTATTTATTTTAAGGACATTTACTTATAAATTAATATAATATGATATCATGACATATATATCTGTACACATATACACATATGTTAGGAAAGGAATTAAAGAAGAAACCTGGATGAATCTGGCTGGCATAAAACTGAAAGGTGACGAGGAACAAAGTTTCCATGTCAGAAGACTGCTTCTGTTTGGCCTGTTACAGCTTTTCAGGTATTATTGCCAGAGGCATCTGGTGTTTGCCTTTTTTATAATAAAAACTGTGGACAAGAAAGACCCTGAAAACCATAATTGTTGTCCTTATGTTCCTATAACAAACCAATGCAAGAGTTTCTCATTTTATACATTTCCTCAAATCAATTGTATCCCGATAGGAACAAAACACTCAATCAGTGAAGGAGCAAGTATGTGACTCCATGCTACTTTCTCATTTACTGAAGGACACAGATGTTCATTTTCTATCCAGTTTCTTTATCTTTATTGCTACTTGTCCTGCTTGCCTCTTACAGGAGGCAGAAAAATGTGCAGCATTTTATTCTTCAGCACTCCTCTGAAGAAATAAAATTAGGTTTAAAAGTAAAGTGTTTTATAGGCGAAATAAATTACAAGTGAATCTTGTGGATAGTTGCAAGGTAAATTGATTTCTGTGTACAAAATGTCCTTTCTGTGATTTGTTGATAAAATTTTAATGTTATACATGTTAGAATTGTTAAACATATTATCATGACATGGGAAATTTATTTCTGTAACCTTTTTTTTTTTTTTTTTTTTCTTTATTGCTTTATTTTTAAAAGCAGTTTCCAGAATAATATTGGAAATCATACTATTCAGGTAAGTAGCAAATAGAATCCTTGGCCATTATGAAACGTGTATTATAGCACAATGCAAACTTTCAGCTATTTATCTCAGCTATTTCTTGCTTGGTTGTCGTGTAATCAGGGGGAAGGAGAAAAGAAGTTAAAATTAAAACTAAAGCTGTGAGAAAACACCGAGAGGAAAAAAAAAAAAAAAAAAAAAAAAAAAAAGTCCTTCAGTCCTTGAAGTATTTTTTCAAAACTGCTAAAAACAAACAAACAAACAAACAAACAAACAAAAACTTCTTAAATTTCGAATTTAGAAAGTCCCAAATGAAGGAGCATATTCAAATCTGCAAACATATATGCACAAAGGTGGAGTGGGAATTGGGAATGTTGTGTCAGTATATAGAATGAAAACCTTTCAGGAGAGATTAGTTAATTTTTTTAAAATGTAGAGGAGAGAGGAAAGAGGAAAGAAGAA
Source organism: Oxyura jamaicensis (assembly GCF_011077185.1). Classification (NCBI taxonomy): domain Eukaryota; kingdom Metazoa; phylum Chordata; class Aves; order Anseriformes; family Anatidae; genus Oxyura; species Oxyura jamaicensis. The sequence goes on along the minus strand of NC_048926.1, from coordinate 6,876,607 downwards.
AGAGAAGAGAGGAAAGATAACACAAGTACTTCACTCCATGCTTTTAGTATCTTCCAGAGATGAGCAGGATTAATTTTGTGTCTACTGATTACTGTCCTAATGTTTGTTGTATCTTATTTTAAAGGACTCAAGACATGGGGCTTTTGCTATTTCTCTTTTTCTCTTGCCCATTTATATCCCATTATTCTTAATTATACACCCTTGAACCATCCTGAGGAATTTCTCTTTTTTCTTCACCTTTCAAATGCCCTTGGTCATGCAGATTGTTCTCCCATTCCTACATCGTTGTTTACTCAGGCTAAACAAAATCCACTCTTTATGTCTGTTAACTTCTTAATATGAAGTATGAATGTGAAAGAGGGGGATGGTGACTCTGGAATTGTTTCATTCAGAGAACAAAGTTAAAAATATATTTCTGACTGAGTATCTTATTTTATTAACGGTGCTTAATTGATCATGGTGGAAAGGCTGTTATAGTCAAGTGGAGGAGGGCGTTACCTTCCAGAGCATTTTCCAGCAAATTTACTTAATTGTTTCTGTTTACTGCATACCCATTAGTGTATCTCACATTACTCTATCACACATTAAAGGCAATGGGCAAGATTAATAACAGCCTGTTCTCCCCCAAAATATCAGAGCCACTTTACGTATTGATGGCAAGTGACTCATTAAGTTTAAATGGGTATAACCTATAATTTTCATCACATTCCCATCTTTTTTTTTCATCCTTTTTATTTATTTGAATTTTTTGTTTTTTTTTTTTGTTAATTAAACTGGACGTAAAATTTAATTTT
>NC_048926.1:6866213-6875713 GCF_011077185.1 Oxyura jamaicensis | reverse complement strand
TTTTTTTTTTTTCCTTTTTTTTTTTTTTCATTTTCTTTTTTTTTTTTCTTCCTGAAACTGGACGTAAACTTTAATGATTTAATCCTTTATATAAGCGGGGAAGATAAGATTTGCCAACCCTCCAATCATGAGGAAGAATAAATACTTTGTAATATTGATGCATTACTCAACAACAGTTAATTCACATCTTTAACATGTTTGTTGCATTTCTTATTTGTAGCTCTGGATACTTTTGGAAGGTAGTAAGCAGTGTCTGGCGGAGACAGCAAGAGCAATGTTCTTTGTATTTTGGAGGTCTTACAGCACAGAAACTTGCTTCTTCTCTCGAAAATGCACCTTCTGCCTTAGACTTAATGTAAATGCATTCCTATAAATCTATGAGAAAAATAAAGGACTCATTCTCAGAGAGGTCTGTAACAATCTGTGCAATGAATCACTTACATATATTATAATCAGATAACAAGGAAATTCCCTTGCCTCCCCAGCTATTCATTTTCTTTACTGGAGAAAACAAAGTAGAAAAAAGGGAGTTCCTGCCCTCAACTTCCCAGTTCTCCCCAGTGGTACAACTGAAAACAACAGAATTGCATTTTTCTAAAGTAATAGTCCCATTTTTTATTTACTTCTTTTAGAGGCTGGGTATGTGGGCTGTGGACAAACACCAACTGAGCAAGTGGGGCGCAACTGTGTTGGGGAGCAAGCTCTCTGGGCTGATTACCAGGGCTTTAAACTAGGTTTGATGGGGGAAGGGAGGGGAGCTAAAATTGACAGAGAAGGGCTGGGGGAAGTGATCACTACTGTCACTGTTGAAGAAAGGGAAAAACCTCTGAGCTCTCCAATAGGATTGTCTGAGAGCTCCTCAGAGAAGGTAGCATTCCCAATGCCCAGTCCAGTATCTTTTTCTTGCATCCCCCCAGGGTTAACTGCACCTGCTGCTTCCTTAAAGTGCCTGTACACCAATGCATGGAGAATGGGAAATAAACAGGATGAGCTCGAGATCTGTGTTCGGTCGCAGGGCCACGATCTCATTGTGATCACTGAGACGTTGTGGGACAGCTCACATGACTGGAACACTGTCATGGAGGGCTATGTCCTCTTTAGGAAAGCCAGGCTGGGGAAGCGAGGGGGCGGGCATGCTCTTTATGTGAGGGGGCAATTAGAGTGTACCCAGCTCCAACTGGGGGAGGGTGAAGGACAAGTGGAGAGATTGTGGGTGAGAATTAAGGGGTGGGCTGGCATGGGAGACACGGTGGTGGGGGTCTACTACATGTCACCAGATCAGGAGGAGGAGGTTGATGAGGCCTTCTACGAGCAGCTGCTAGTAGCCTCACGATCACGAGCGCTGGTCCTCATGGGGGACTTCAATTACCCAGACATCTGCTGGGTAAGCAACTCTGCCAGGCATGCACAGTCCAAGTGGTTCCTACAATGTGTTGAGGACAATTTTCTGATGCAGGTGGTGGAGGAGCCAACAAGGCGGGGGGTGCTCCTGGACCTTGTTCTTACCAACAGGGGTGGCCTTGTTAGGGATGTGAAGGTTGGGGGCAGCTTGGGATGCAGCGACCATGAGATGGTGGAGTTCAAGACTTAACTAGGCAGAGGAAGTAAGGCTAAAAGCAGAATTGTTACCCTGGACTTTCAAGGAGCCAACTTTGACCTCTTCTGGGACCTGCTTGGGAGTATCTCATGGGCTAGGTTGCTTGAGGGCAAGGGTGCTTGTGAGAGCTGGGCTACATTTAAGCAACCCTTCTTCCATGCTCAGGTGCATGGAAGAATAGGAAAACGGTGAAGCGGGGAAGGGAACCTGTGTGGATGAGCAAAGAGCTCATCGATAAGATCAAAAGGAAGAGGAAGATCTATGAAATGTGGAAAAAGGGGCTGTCCTCTTGGGAGGAGTCTAGAGGTGTTGTCAGGGTCTGCAGGGATGCGATGAGGAAAGCTAAAGCCCACCTAGAGATGAGGCTTGCTAAAGAGATAAAGGATAATAAGAAGGGTTTATTCAAGTATGTAAACAGCAATGGAGGGGGAGGAGGCGGGTGGTCACGGTACATGTTGAGAAGGCGGAGATACTGAATGCTTTCTTTGCTTCCGTCTTTGCTTCAGGACACTCCCCCAGGACTCCTCGCCCCTGGCAAGAGGACAAAGGATCTGGGAAATGGAGGGCTCCCCTTGGCAGATGTGAAAGTGGTTTGGGAGTGTCTGAGTGGGCTCAATGCACACAAATCCATGGGTTCCGATGGGATGCATCCATGCCGGCTAAGGGAGCCGGCAGACGTGGTCGCTGAGCTGTTCTCTATCATCTTTAAAAGGTCCTGGTGAATGGGTGAGATGCCTGAAGACTGGAGGATAGACAATGTCACTCTGGTCTTCAAGAAGGACATGAATGAGGATCTGGGAAACTACAGGCCAGTCAGTCTCACCTCTGTCCCTGGAAAAGTGTTGGAGCAGCTTGTTCTGGATGCCAACTCCAAGCGATTGGAAGATAAGAATGTTATGAGGAGTAGTCAGCAAGGATTCACCGAGGGGAAGTTGTGCTTGACCAACATCATTGCTTCTATGATGGCATCACCAGCTGTGTAGATGGGGGGAGAGCAGTGGATATCATCTACCTTGACTTTAGCAAGGCTTTTGATACTGTCTCCCATGACATCCTGCTAGCAAAGCTGAGAAAGTGTGGGACAGAGGAGTGGACAGCGAGGTGGGTTGAGAACTGGCTGACTGGCTGAGCTCAGAGGGTGGTGATCGGCGGAGAAGAGTGCGGCTGGAGGCCTGTGACTATCAGTGTTCTTCAGGGGTCGGTGCTGGGTCAGGTCTTGTTCAACATCTTCATTGACCTTGATGAGAGAATAGTGTCTGCCCTCAGCAAGTACACCAATGACAAAAAGCTGGGAGGAGTGGCTGACATACCAGAAGGCTGTGCTGCCAGTCAGCGAGACCTAGACCTGCTGGAGAGATAGGCAGGAAGAAATCAGATGCGGATTAATAAGAGCAAGTGTAGAGTCCTGCACCTGGGAAGGAACAACCAGAAGTTCACATACATTTAGTGAACAGAACAGCTCTCCAGCATTCATTGACTATAACAAGCTAGATTCAGCTCTGCATGGGCAGATATTTTGTATCACTCCAGATGTGATTGGGTGTTCTATCAGTGCCCAGTTGACACTCCAGGAGATCATAGCTCATGTCTTGTATCTGTGTTATAGCACTTACAGTTCATCTGTCTGGTGTTTTGTCAGCACATGTTCCTAATACTATCAGACACCTTTATGTGGGCAACTGAACTGAACTCATCAACAAATTCTTCACTTATGAGAAAGACTCAGAAGTATAGGAACATACATCAGAAATATTTTTTTTAATTTGTGAGCTTAAGCTCACACCCTATCTCCGGAAAGTTTTTTCTAGGTATCTTTTGGCCAGTGGAGAATCTGCTGAAAAACAAACACAGAATCTTATACTGCCTGGTACTTGCAGATATTTAAGACTTTGTCACTGGCTGCTTCCATAGACAATAACCTATTGCTGAGGAAGTTGACCTATTTCTGTTTATGTGATAGAGTCCTGCACCTGGGAAGGAACAACCAGAAGTATCAGTACAGGCTGGGGGACGACCTGCTGGAGAGGAGCTCTGTGGAGAAGGACCTGGGGGTCCTGGTGGACGACAGGTTGACCATGAGCCAGCAGTGTGCCCTCATGGCCAAGAGGGCTAATGGGATCCTGGCGTGCATTAAAAGGAGTGTTGCCAGCAGGTCAAGGGAGGTGATCCTCCCCCTCTACTCTGCCCTGGTCAGGCCTCACCTGCAGTACTGTGTCCAGTTCTGGGCTCCCCGGTACACAAAAGACAGGGATCTCCTGGAAAGAGTCCAGTGGAGGGCCACAAAGATGATACGAGGCCTGGAGCATCTTTCCTATGAGGACAGGCTGAGAGACCTAGGTCTGTTCAGCCTGGAGGGAAGACTGAGAGGGGAAATATCAATGTGTACAAATATCTGAGGGGTGGGAGACAGAAGGATGTAGCTAACCTCTTCTCAGTGGTTCTTGGGGATAGGACAAGGGGCAATGGCTGCAAGATAGAACACAGGAAGATCCACACTGACATGCGAAAGAACTTCTTCACGGTGAGGGTGAAGGAGCACTGGAACAGGCTGCCCAGGGAGGTTATGGAGTCTCCTTCTCTGGAGATATTCAAGGCCTGTCTGGACGCCTACGTGGGCAGCCTGCTCTGAGAAACCTGTTTTGGCAGGGGGGTTGGACCTGATGATCTTTCGAGGTCCCTTCCAACCCCTACAGTTCTGTGATTCTGTGATCTGGGGTGCCCCTCTTTTGGGTAAAGACTTACCCTGTATAATCAAGGATCATCTCCAGACAACATCCTTCTTGACAAATATCTAGTGTTGCACAAGAAATTGTAACAACTACTGGATGAAAGAAAAGACAATTTGTAGCTTTTCAATATTTCTGTTATTCAATTGTATTGTTAAAGTGGCAAAATGCAAAGATAATTCAGGGATAAACACACTTTTTTTTTTTTTTTTTCAGGGCATCAAACTAAGCATATCCAGGCATTTCTGTTTTTCTATGAAATGGTTAATGTCTGAAGCAGGGAAGTTAATGTCTGAAGCAAACAAAAACTATTATGCAGAGTTAGTTTAATGATACACAATTTAAAACTGTAACTGTAGCAATTGTTTTTGGTGAGTTTCTTGGACCCGATGATCTTTTGAGGTCCCTTCCAACCCCTACAGTTCTGTGATTCTGTGATTCTGTGACACAAATAGAAATTGAGAAAACTGTTTCCGTCTAGCTCAAACTGATCTCAGTCTTCATTGTCTGAATCTGCCTTTCCTGGAGTGTGAAATTCCCAGACATTTTTCAGGATTTGAAACTTTGTTTTTACCTCTTTACAAATCACGAAATTAAATTCAGGCTAATACTCAGTTACTTCAAAAGTAACTGGGGAACAAGTGAATATTTCTTCCAGCACTGGATGATCCTCTGCAATATAAAAAGAACATTCCCAAAAGAATAGAAAAAAACTCTTTCCACACTAATTAATCTAGTGACTTGTTCAGAGATTTTTTTGTAATAATTACCAAAGTTGCTTTAAAATCTTTCAGTGGAATGTGAAAAAAATAAATAAACCAAAACAAACAACCAAAGCCAAAACCAAACAAAACAGAGGGATTATTTGCACCTATGACCTGATCATTATCAAGTTAGTCTTGTTTTCTTCCTCTATCACTGCTTAAGGGAGATATGAAGCTATGTCTTCAGTCTGTTCTCCAGATATTGTTAGCTCTGCACATCTTTAATTCTTTTTATAAAGTTGACTTTCTTGCATGTAATACTTCAATTTCTGTCCCTGTTTCCTAATTTTCTTATAAACTAAGAGGTTCTGTTGACTTAAATAGGGTTAAACCAAATTTTTTTATTTATTTATTTATTTTTTTTTTATTACAAAAGAAAATTAAGTGTATTTTAACATAGCTCTTCACGGGATTATGCTCAGGAACATTTTTCAACACTTTCAGCATAAAAACACAACTGAAAATCCTTCTTTATTTAGCTATTCTTCCTGCCCCCTCAGTCGCACTATGTATTTGTCCCAAATGCAAACCCATGAAATATATTTGTGCTTGGTGAAAGCAGCAGATTTCTATTTATCATCTGTTTAAGTCAGATAAGATACTCATTCTGTACGTATTTTCTCTTTATCTGAAGACTCTGTGACTCTCATTTTTTCTTTCATTTTAATGACTTCATTTTCAGCTTTGATTTCATTCTCAGCATCTTTCTTAGTTACAGGATCTTCAGGAGTGTTTACCCCTTGGAAAGGCAGCTGATTAATTTTAAGACTCACAGAGACAGGTCCTCAAATGATTTTTGTTATGGTCACCATTCTTCAAGTTTTATGTTTTCAACAATACTAATAACAGAATAAGCAGCAACAGTACCAAAATAATGATCTCTTTTAGGGTTTAATTCAATACCCACTGAATCTCCTGAAACTCTCCCCAGTAATTTGAATAGAACTCATTTTGCAGACTCGAAAAAGATATACATTACTTTTTTTTTTTTTTTTTTTTCTTCTTTTTTTTTTTTTTTGCTACTTGCAGGAACTTGTCTGGGAAATAGTTTCTCCAAAATGTTTATTAAAGAGGTTAAAATAATTGGAATGTTAAACTTTATGTTTAGTAACAAACATTTCTATGAGGGAACAGTAGCCCTTGTAGTCAAAAGTCATTTCATATGAAAGGTTGCTTTCAAAGCCTGCTGTCCTTCATGTGTGTCCCTCTGGGTTCATAACCATGCATTTGTACTTGCAGACTGAGTGGATGTGCTGCTTGTTAGCTAACTGGTCCGCATAAAAATTGCCCTTTGGACAAAACAGGTGTGTATATGAATATAGCTGGTTGAATCATCCATCTAGAATTTTGTTCAGTTTGAAATCATTGTCTTAGTTGAAGGAATCTTTTTTTTTTTTTTTTTTCCTTTTTTTTTTCTTTTTTTTTTTTCTTAACCCTTGATAAAATATGCATGCATGCCTCAATGTAGGTTCAACTTTAACAAGTGTTCAAGGGTAAAATTCAAAGCAATTTATCTAACAATAGAAATAACACACCAATATTTCATTTTAATTAGTACAGCTTGTGCTTTGAGTGGTGTGAGTGTGTTAAAGAAAAAATAAAATAAAATAAAAAATAAAGCCAGCTACTGGAACCTTTAAGTGACAGCAAATCCTCTTGGTTAGTAAACATTCTTTTATCCACTTACTGGTTTCTTTCTGGAGCTGTGATGACCAGCTGGATAACCTCCAGAGTTTTGCAACTGGTGATTGCTACAGCATCTCTTCTGGAGTTATTAGAAAGAGTGATCTAAAGTACACTATTATTAGTAGCTTTCTGAAAATGTCCTGCACTCTTCATTCAGCATAACATAAGTGCTATTTATATCCCCTATCCATTGCTATCTACCTTTCTGATATACCTTCTGTCTGAAGCGTACAGTTGTCATCACCTAACTTGGAGTTTGTTTGTTTGTTTTAACTTAGTAAATAAATCTTTCATTTGCTTTAGCATGGCTCACCAATTGTCTGCAGCATATGCTGGTACACTTACATCGAGTCTGTCTGTGCTTAATAAGGGCTCATTGAGAGCAAATGATGTCAGGGCATTTTAACACCCTTGTTTTAGGAACAGTTGTGTCACTCTAACCAGTGAAACAATGTGAAAGAGAGACTCTAACAAAGAGAGAGACTTATGGAGATTATCACACATCTAAACAGTTCTCCAGCTACATTGTATTGATTAACTGTGAATTATTTCTTAAATAAATAAATAAAGTAAAATAAAAATATAATAAAACAATCTAAAATTTCGGAATAGACTTGTGATTTTGTTGTGTAATATTGGTAACTACATGCTCTTGAAAACAAGTTGGATTTTCCAAAATGATGAAATTGGCATTAAAAATCTGTCCATGCGTCTTGTACATGTATTAGTATTATTACACAAATTTTCCTACAATTTCTTCATATACTCCAGGTCTTCTATATTATTCTTCAGAAATGTGGGCCAGAAAAAAATCTTTATAAAAACAGAAATGATTATTTTTTTTTGGTTAGTAATACATGAGATCTGGTTCCTTAATGTGTCAAGTACTGTAAAAATTGTAGTGAGACAGAAAGAACTGAAGAATGTAAGGAATAATAGAGAATAGAAGGACTTTTTGAGATGCTTCCTTTAAATATGATAATGTAATTGGTCTGTCTTCAGTCATGTGGTTGCTCCTTACTTCCCATTACTTCTCAACATTAATTTTTCTGTTACATACTGAAGTTGACCTTCCAAAAATGGATACATCAAATATTAAATGTCACTTCTGAACAAGAAAAATAAGTATTGTAAATCTTCTTAAAACAGAATGAAATTGATTTTGGTTTATATTAATTTCATTTTCTTACTATAGTAATTTATGAATCATGGAAGTATATTTATCTGACTAATGTTAGTCTTGCTCCAGATAATTGTGAAGATTCTCTTCTCACCCAATACATAATTAAAAATCAAAATAATATGATTTATATCTATTTGTTTACTCATTTTGTAAATCTAGAGGCCATTTTCCTGGCAAAGTCTAGAGTAGAAGGATCCAAGAAATATTGATTTTTTTTTTTTTTTCTTCTTCATGACTGTTTAATTGGTTAAAGTGTGCACCATTCTCACGAGCCAGCAAGTTGATGCTGGTTACATTTTAATAAATGTACTGCTCACCCGATCAATACATCCCTGGGAGAAAAAAAAAAAAAAATAAAAAAATAAAAGTGCCGCTCCATCATATGTTAATGGGAAGAAAATCTTTTTATTATAGTCAGTCATCATGACAAACAAGAATATGAAAGGTGTAAATGAAATGACCAGCTGTCTATAAAATGAAAGACTCACAAGACATTTTCCTTTCTTCCTTTAATTCAATAAAACAAAATGGAAAATTACACCGGAGCTTGTTGAACAGGAGGTAATGTTCACAGTCAGAAATCAAATGCCATAAAAAGAGTCACAATTGGACTTAATATATTTATGAGCCAGAGAATGGAATGCACTATCGTCATGTCAACATTGAATATATTCAGATGTGCATAATGGGGCAATTCAGGCCCAGTCCCAAAGATGGATTTAGAAATCTGAATCCTGTTTGAGTTTCTAACCTCCCATTGATTTAATTGGTTTAAGGAAATCAATCTGAGGATAGGAGAATTCTAAACATGCTTAGAGAACCTAAACATGTTGTTAGATCTTGCACTTATTATTTAATGATGCATTTTTTTCCTCTATCACTCTTATCTCATTAATATTCCAGTGAAGTCAGTGGGACTACCTAAACTATGACGTCTCTTGTCTGTGTACCACATTATGAGTCTAACCTAAGTAGGTCAGATGTCATCTCCTGGATTTCACATATTTAAAGATTTTAAGACCTGAAGAACCATTAGATTAGTCTGACCTCTTCTGGATCACAGGCTTCTGGTATTTATTGGTAGATCCCATTGAATTACTTTTGTGCATCAGATCTTCAGTGGATGCAAGAACAGGGATTTTTAGTTATCGAATATCCTCATAAGGGGGAAGAATCAGGTGGTGAGTTCTTCTCACTGGTGACCAGTGATAGGACCTGAGGGAATGGCTTGAAGCCGGAACAGCAGGGGTTAGACTGGATATCAGGAAAAGGTTCTTCACTGACAGGCTGGTTGAGCACTGTTACAGACTCCCCAGGGAAGTGGTCATGGCACTGAGCCTGCTGGAGTTCAGGAAGTGTTTGGACAACACTCTCAGACTGATTTTTTGGGTGGTCCAGGAGTTGGACTCGATGATACCTGTGGGTTGCTTCCAACTTGGATATTCTATGATTTTCTGATTCTATTATTTATTTATAACAAATAATAATATAATCCAGTTTTGATTACCACTTTTTTTTTTTTTTTTTTTTTTTTTTTTTTTTTT
>NC_048926.1:6860902-6866113 GCF_011077185.1 Oxyura jamaicensis | reverse complement strand
GTAGTCAGGCTACCTTGTTAAAATTGAGTTTCAAAGACAAATGAGCTCTTAAGCATCAAGCACCTCTCTCCGTCATTTAAGAATCACAGAATCACAGAATCAAAGAATCATTTAGGCTGGAAGAGACCTCCAAGATCACCAAGTCCAACCTCTGACCTAACACTACAAGTCCTCCACTAAACCATATCACTAAGCTCTACATCTAAATGTCTTTTAAATACATCCAAGGATGGTGACACAACCACTTCCCTAGGCAGCCTATTCCAATGCCTAACTTTTAGTAAAGTTATTTTATATCTAAAAGTTCTATATTAAAGTTCTAAAGTTCTAAAGTTCTAAAGTTCTAAAGTTCTAAAGTTCTAAAGTTCTATATCTAAAGTTCTTTAATATCTAGCCTAAACCTCCCATGGCACAACTTTATCCTATTCCCTCTTGTCCTGTCACCAGGCACATGAGAGAATAGACCAACCTCCACCTTGCTACAGCCTCCTTTAAGGTACCTGTAGAGTGTGATAGGAAGAGTCGGCTGCATGACTTATTTGTTATGAATCATTATTTAAGAAATGCAAAAGCTTTGTTTAATACAATTTATTTATTTGATTTTCTTATTTATTTTCTGAAATGGGTGGTCTCTAAGCTGAAATCTATATTTTATGTGTAGAAGCTGGACCATGATACTGCAGCCCACTCATTAGGAAAGGATTCAGTACAGGAGCTCATTGCCAGTTGAAAGTGGGATCTAGGTAGGGTACGTATTCTCTGCGTTTTTGATGTTGCTTCCTTCCACTGCAACGACCAAAACCAGCTTCATTATTCCTTTGGGTACTCTTCTGCTCTTTTTTTTTTGTTTGTTTGTTTTGTTTGTTTTGTTTTGTTTTGTTTTTGTTTTCCAGTTCTCTTTACACAACAGCCTGTACTCTGTGGTGAAGACTGCAGTCTCCATCACATACTCAACTAAATTATGAGAAAGTTCCAGTTTTCGTCTCGGGCTTCTTCCTCTCAAATTGCCAATGAGTATGAGCAGTTCTTTCCTTTAGAGTCACTTTGGCTTAAATACTATTGTGTCAAAAGTGAAACCTATTCATCAGACTGAATCTTCAGAAAAGGGGATGGGACAGAATGGGGAAAATAACTGATAGTCTGCTCTTAAGGTCTTGAAGAACCTCCCTTAAAATCTCTTTTGTAAGTCACAAAATTATTCTCACATAAGATGTTTCTTAGTGCCTATATTCCAGGATAATTGCAAGGGGAACAGCAATTCTACATTCATTTTGAACCCCCATGTCCTAAAGCCCATGTCTAATATACATACTCAGCAAATTTTTTTTTTTTTTTTCCTAAACCATTTTCAGAAATCTCTTTCCAACTCGAATTAAAATTTATTTCTTCAAATATTGCTTCTGAAATCCAACTAAATTTTATTAACAAATCACTTGCATTTCACTAACACAGACATCTGCTCTCTATCTTTATATATATATATATATAATAATTTTAATTCTAACTTTTTTGCTTTATTCTTCAAACCACTGGGGAGAAAAAATGTATTTTAGTTGTTTTTGTTTCTTTTACTTTCTTTCTGCTCATCTTAAATTGACTTTCTTATGTCCCCCATGCACATTTTTTTTACAAGTAAGAAAAATTTATTCCAAGACTCATAAAAACATTTCTGACTTATTTTAGTTGATTTGAAAGTTCAGCTAATAACAGATGTCATTTTAGTTGCTATCTCCTGTAGTAAAATAAACTTTATGAGTAAACTGAAACAAACAAACAAACAAACAAACAAACAAAAACTGGCATAGCAAATTATTGACCAGATGTTTTTCCACTAATGGAAATAACTTTGGTTATCTGGCAGGTTAACATCTAGCCCATCTGACACCCTGGTCAGGCAGCATAGAAAATACCTCGATGGGACAATACGTCAGGGATATCTGTCAGTGTCTAGCTCTTAATATAAGCTACAAGAAACAATCCACTTTAGCTGAACACATTGCTTTTGGAAAATAACATTAGGTGTGAAAATGTTTGGTCTAAGTGTAGTAGAAATCTTGACTTATTTTTTTAAGTAAATGGTTAGCATAAACTTTTTTCAAAATACATTTTTCTGTAACTGATAAAATGCTTTGGAAGTTTTTATTTTTTATTTTTTTTTAATATTTGTATCTGCTTTGTTTATTTTTAAGGATAACACAAAACAAAACAACAATAAAAAAAAAAACAACAAAATAACAACAACAAAAAAACAATATTTACAGTCAGGTAGCTCATAGAAAACTACATGCAATGTCTGATTTTTTCTCTGTGCTACTTACTTTGTTCCGTTCTTTTATTACTTCTATGATCTTAACAGATGAATGCACCAATAGATCATTTTGGCCCTAACTCAGCTCTGCCTGTCTGGTTTACTGCCATCAATACTGAGGATACAATATTGCATCTGGAACTTGAACTCATTGAATGCTTTAAACATTGCTAAGGTCTTGATCCAATTCAACTGAATTCAACTGAAGAGACTCACTGAATGAGAACTTTCCTGCTGATTTCAATAGGCTCATCAGGGCTTAACTGATATGTTACATCAGAGACTGTTCACTAAATTTAGATCTAAATTCATGGGGCCTGTTAGTTTATATTTCATAGCAAAAGAACATGGATAAGAAGTATTTATACTCATGAAAGTGCAGAATAAAGAGCAAAGGCTCAGTAATAAGGGAGCATTTGCAAAACATAATGCAAAACATAATGTAAATGATTGTTTAAAAGCTGACCCGACTAAAGACCTTAAGAAGTTGAATTAGTGAAGAAAATTTAGTGGGGACTCACAGGGAATATATTTTGCTGTGAGACTTTTCTTTTTCCAGGATAGATATTATCTACCTGTAGGCATGCCACGTAGATGAGAGTTGATGTCCAAATTTATCAATGTATTTATAAATGTCTGAAGGTTCTAGGACTCACTGTATAAAATTTGGAAACTTTTTAAAGCCTGTTCAAAACATTACCTCAAAGTTATCAAAGTCCCTCCAGAGTGTTTAGCACCCAAAGCTATCTCTTGGTTTGAAGAGCTTTGGATCAGTTCCTAATTCAATAAAATAAATGAACTTTGATACTTGAACTGTTTTGAAACTAGACAGCTTTGACCATGTTATAAAAGATGTATTGGATATGTGCCTTTGAAAGCCAAGGTATCTTGCATGTTGGTTCAATAAGATAATTTACCTGGTAAGATAATTCACCTGAAGTTATGGATCCTTGAAACCTGAAATCCCTGCTGACTCCTTAGAAACATTGGCTTTGGGTTGCCAAGCCATAATAAATTAAGTTGGTGAAAGTCTTTTAGAAAACATATACACACACACACACATATATGTATTAAGAAAAGCAGTCTCTAATCCAACAGATACCTAAATGTGTTTTAGTGCTGTTTAATGGCAACTGATATTTCTATGAAACATTTCAACTTTGATGAATTAGGATTTTACATCAAAATCCTATTTCATCAGAGAATTCCCAGGCAGCTCTAGTTGAATGTTTTAATCAATAGTAAGCAGTAATTGCTTTTAACGATTAAAAAATAAAATAAAATAAAATAAAATAAATAAAAATAATAATAATAAAAAATAATAAAATAAAATCAATAAAATAAATTCCTTGCATGTTAAATTTGGACATATATTGTGGTATGATGCATTACAAAATCTAATGAAGTGTGGAATAACGTTAAAAATATTAAAGATATAACAGCAACAAAAGAAAAATAAATAAATAAACTTTGAAGTTAATAGCACAATTCAAAGTCAAATTCTTACATTTCTCCAATGCTACATTTTTTTTAAAGAGTTAAATGATCAAAGTACATATTATTTTGTAGTGGAAAAAGGAACAAATGCTAAATTGAAACAGCACATCCTGCCTGAATTTATTTTGACCATGTATTTCTAATTAACTTTAATGGAATATATACACAGTTTTTTTAAAAATATTAATTTATTTTAAAAAGCAGTCAGAGTCAAAGAGAGCATGGTATCACTATTAAACATCAATCTCCAGACAGAAAAGAACTTCTGTGTGTCAAGAAAGAGTTACTGAGTACATATAGCTTGTACTGAATAACTGTAATATAAGCCTATAAGAGAAAAGAAAAATGGTCTAAGTGCATTTCATCACAAAGATAAACTGGGATTTAACATAATAAGTAATTCAGCACCAAGATGTTTTCTGTTTAATCTACTAAATGGTGCTTTAAAGGTAACAGAGAAGAAAACCAAGATTAAATTTGTTTGTTTGTTTGTTTAATTCTCATTTTATTTTTTCTTTTTAGAAGTCATGGTCCACAGACCAAAATGATGTATATTACAAGTAAAGTGTTAGAGAGAAAGGAATGGAAAGAAAGAGGGAATTAATACAATTTGCTGCTTCCAGAGCCATGCAGTCTTATGGTCAAGGATTTTGTTGAGTTGGTTAAGAAGAAACTGTTTTTCACAAATTAACAGTGAAATTAATTGCTTTGAACTTCAAACACCCAGTGATCAGAGCCCCAAAATTTAGCTAAGTTAAAACAGTTAAACAGTAAAACAGTTAGCTCTAAATAGTGGTTCTTGTGAATGATTCAAGACACTTGTCACAGAATCCAATGCTTGCCTTGTGGATTGGCCTATTTCTGCTCACTGAACTGGGAAGGGAGCAGAGAATGACTAAGTCACAATTACCTGGGTGATGCTGTGTTTATCTAAGTAGTTAGCAGTGCTAGTGCACAAATATGTCTGAATACAACTAAGGTGCATTTGATGTGTCAGCCAGATCTGAAGGTCACTCAGCGCTCTCCTTTTGGAGTGATTTGCTTAACCATACTTCTTCCCTTTTGGAGGGGACCTTTGGGGTCCAAATGGACCTCTTGGAGTGATTCTTAGTAAACTTGACAAAATTTCATTGCGACTTAGGAAATAAAGAACAACCTAAACCAAAACAAGAAGATATTGTTGCAGAAAATGTTCAGAGACAAGCTAATACAGAGAACTCAGAGCTCAACTTCATGTTTTCTCAAAAAATAATCAGTGAATAGAAAGGAATATATGAGTTTTATTTAGTTTGTATTCTTAACCAAGAAACAAAATACGTAAGCAAATCACTAGTTTTGAGCATGTACCAAGACAAACTGACTTCTCTCTCCCCTGTCCTTTCCCCCTGTCCCATCCCCTGTAGAAG
>NC_048926.1:6807829-6825902 GCF_011077185.1 Oxyura jamaicensis | reverse complement strand
ACTTGGTGATCTTGGAGGTCTCTTCCAACCTAGACTATTCTGTGATTCTGTGATCATTTGCAAACAAATCCAGGTGGGAATCTGCTTTGTCCATTCTGTTCCTTTGCCTTTGATTCGTATGGAGAAGAAGGATTATTTACCTTCTAGCAGAAATCGTGATAACTTTTTTTTTTTTTTTTTAAATAACTTTTCATATTTTGATCATATGTCAAAACCATGGCCAGAAAATTTGTTTTAAGAATTTATTGAGGTCTTTAAATTCTTAATATCCTGCAGGAAAAAAAAAAAAAAAAAAAAAAAAAGAAAGGAAAAAAAAAAAACAGCAACAACAAAAGAATGACAGAACATTGAAGCAGGAAGAGGGAGAATACTACAAAATATTTATATTATATATATAAAGAGTAAAAAAGAAAAAAAAAAGAAAAATAAACAGCTCATAGAATCTCTTTATTGAATTGAGTCTTTAAGAGAATATTATTATTTTTTTTTTCTGCAGAAGGGAGATCCTGGAAAACAAACACAAAGTCTGTGCTTAGTATATGCCTTTAAGCCATTGACATTAATTAAGATTCAATGGCTTACAAACAATTATGACATAATTAAAGTAAAATTCTTTCTACAGTAAAACAATAAGAAATGACTTTTAGAAACCGTCGGAACTATTAAAATGGCACATCAGTACCAAAATGAACAATATTTACTAGTATTAGCACTATTAAAATGCCTTTTGAAGACAAACTTAGGTAATTATTCCTCAGAAAAAATCACACTTTGAGATATAGAACAGTGATATTTAAATCCCTTTCTATATATATCTCTCTGTTTTTGGTGTTTGACAGAATGGAGTCTTTAAGAGAATCTATTTTAATGGTCCTGAATGAACAAGATTTTCAAACAGAGAGTACACTTAGCAGGAGGCTGATACCTACTTTATGCTTTATTATTGACATTATTTTAAAGGTTGGGGAGCTCTTTCAGGTGCCCATACTAAAGAATCTTAGAATCAAAGAATCATAGCCATGTCTAAGTACTGTAATATCCTGAAAATGTTCTGAAGAAGGGTATTGTTGTCAATGTCCTTACTTATTGTAGGAACTTTAGAACACAGTAAGATTTTTTCTTAGATTCATGCTACCATGATTATTGAGGAAGGAAAATATGTTATTTTACCTTTATAAAAAGTCTTTATTTATTTATTTATTTATTTATTTATTTATTTATTTATTTATTTATTGGTATTGTAGCAGTCAAAGAAAGAAAACAAACTGACTAGTTTGGTAAAACGAATGAATGGAAAAAAGGAACGAAAGGAACGAAAAGAAAGAAAGGAAAGAAAGGAAAGAAAGGAAGGAAGAAAGGAAGGAAGAAAGGAAGGAAGAAAAAAAGAAATTACAATTCAATTGTAAATTACCAATTGTAAAAGAGTAACATTATATAATAATATACTCCAAATTAACCTGGTGGTAAGCATTTATGAAATACCATTGTTTGTGTTTAAAAAAAAAAAAAAATATTGACTAAGCTGACTTTTATTTGTGTATTTATTTGTTCTTTTCTCAAAGAAAGATTAGACTTCTCCTAGAACTGAGTGGAATTAATTTTACAACATCAACATCTGAAATAACATTTTTTGAATAAGGGCATCCTTTATTTTTGAAATGTACTATTTTTGTTGATGTTTTTCAAATCCCCATACAACTCCAAAGCTGCCAGACTCATTATGGACAAGTCACAGTTCATGAGCTCTGTTCTCTGGCCTTTCACATCAAATTACAAGTAACGTTTCTTGGCTTTTTGTCTTCAAGGTAATCATCTGAATGTTCATCCGCAATTGCAGGATGAAAATTGCAGTGGATTTGTTATTGGATCTATTTATTTGACAAAATCACATTGCAAAGACAAAAACACATCAGCATAATTGATGTGTTGCTTCAGAGAACCAGCCCAAAAGAGAACTTAAGCTGCTTATGTCTGACTTCATGTCATTCCATATGCAAGGGTCATGATACAAGACAGAAGTGATGAGAACTTTATGCAGTTCTATATAGAATAGGCTGTAGGATAACAGATGAAGCTGAATTAGAGGAGACCAAACATTCTTCAACCCCATTTAAAAGTAATAAATTTGTTAGACCATCATGGAGCAGGAACAGACTGATTCTTGTTTGTGATTGACACTGGGTGAATATCTATTGAACATATTATTACAGGGGATTTGACATTAGGTGCCATGACGCAGTCTTTTCATAATAAAATTAAATCCTTGATGCTGTTTATTCATTCTGCATCGATAATTAAAGAGATGTGCAATATCATTTAAGTATATTGATGAAAATTTGGGTTATATAGAAAAGAAAAAGGTCAAAGTTTGCTATGAATAATAATATTTTATCATATTTAAGCATAAATGAGAATGAAAAGTGTAGATAAGAATAATTATAATAACTAAAAATATTAAAATGTTCTGAAGTGAAACTTGATGGAATTTTAGTAGCAAAATATTTTATATTAATAAATATGATTTGTAGAAAATGATAAAAATACTCATAAGAAAGTCTTTGTGTCACTTTGATTTGAATTTAAAAAAAAAAAAAAAAAAAAAAAAAAACGCTAAGTTATTGCCAGTTTGCCAGTTCAAAGTCCAAAAATATTAATCTCAGCTGCTCTGGAAGTAATCGTTGGGAAGTTCATGAAAATCTTGATTCTGATGAGTTGGCACCTTCTGCAGCATTTTATATTCCCTGATACATTTTGATCCATTAGAAGGACATTTATTCTATATACACACCTGACTCATAGTTACCTGAGACATCCATGCCACAAGTCTCTGCATCAATTATCTTGATTCAAGTCAATTCTACTCCATTTTGAATAAATTGATTTTATAATATATTACAAAATATTTTCATGTGCGCTTTGGTTGGTTGATTGGTTTTCCACATTTTACTCCAACACTGGAAGAGTTATGAATAGAACAAATGCAAATTCTGATTTTCAGTCTACATTATTTCAGAAATAGAAATTCAGGAGAATCCCACTTCGTTCAATACAGTATAGTACAAGATAATGCCCTCACCTTAAAAGAGTTTTAAACTCTAAAACTCAGGGCATGTTTTCCTGTAAAAAGAGCTGTCTGAAACCCACTGAAGTTAATCAAAAGGTCCTACTTCATCACAGGGAACTAGAACTGCTGTGCATAACCCTCAAATGAGATTGCTGGCCTGATCAGCCTTGTGTTACAGATCAGCAAGGCTGAGTAAAGCCATCTTTAAAATTATTTGCTAGACAACAGCAATGTTAGGCAAATGTTATTTCAGAGAAACTAACTTGCACACTTGTTGACCTATCTGGATCCCTGAGTTTTGATCCTCCAGGCAATAACAGGGCACTCTGGCATTGGTTTTTCTGGTCAGTTCATTGCTTCTTCAGAGACCATATCTGCCTGATAGTTATTCCTGCACTAAAGATAATATGTTTACCCTTCACAGATATGAAAAAGTTTTGTTTCAGCTCTGTTCCATGTCTGTTAAACATGGAACTTCCTCTCTCCATCAAAGAACTTGGCATACTACAATTTTATCACTCACCACTAATTGTTACTTATCTATTCCAATTCTTTCTTGTTTAAAGTGCTAATCTGGCAAAAGTAGTGAAGTTAGTTTTCTTATCATTTTATGATTAGGAAATTAACAAGTCTGAAAAAGTGCTGCAGCTTATATACAAATTGGTCTAAAAACTAATATAGTTAGTCTCATCATGTTAGCAGTGGGAAAAAAAAATGCATCCCTTTATACTTTATTATTATTATTATTATTAATTATTTTTTCTCTGGCTGAAGTGACAAAGTCCTGAATTTTTCTTTATATGGACAGATAATCTCTCAGGTGCTCTCTTTTCTTATCATAGAAGAAGGAAGAAAAATGTCTTACACATAGTTTCTTATAAAGCAGGATATTTTTGCAAAAAATCAATTTTAATGATGATTATAATCTTGGCTGAAATAATAGTAATAGTACAGAGTGTCTGGATCTGAAATGGATCAATATACAAATTCAAATAGCAGGCCACTCCTAAGGCAGAAATTGTTAGTAGTAGATTAAGCATTGAGACTTCTTTGGAATACAGATTTCAATAATGGGATACCATATATTTGTTATATATTAAATATATGTCCAAAGATAACACATACTACTCAAGGTTATTAGACTTAAAGTCTACTCTCACCTCATTCTTCATAGATATGCTATTCATCTTCTCCTATGTAATGAAAGGAGATGTTTTCAAGAATTTTCCTAATTTTCTTAATATATATGTAATAACCAAAAATCACATAATCTATGAAGACAAGTTAGAAACAGTTCAATGACCAAGAAATTTGGTTTGTAACTAAAGGAAGTCATGGCTATCAAAAGGTTTGAGATAATTCTAATGTCAAATATATATATATATATATTTACTTCAGTAGATGACACCTTTCTCTTTCCTGTGCGCTAGCAACTTTATCTGATGGCAAACAAAAATCACATGGGAGACAGGACTTTGACATATATTATAGTGTTGCTCAGAGTCACATCTGGGTACAAATTTTCACTGTTGTTTTCCTGATCATATTTTCTGTTTGAACTCCATTTGCCAATGTAAAGAGTCCTCAATAGAAATGTCTCATTTATTCCCACAGCAACATAAAAGTGAAAACAAGCCAAGCTGTAATTCTTCTTGCATCTCTCCATTTATTTTTGTGCCTAGAAAACAATATGTCAGGGAATATCTGTGCCTGGCTTTTGAGCTTCTTTCAGTACTTGGCTCATCTTTCCTGTAAAAAAGTATATTAACACATACAAAAATTGAGTACACTAGCAATCCTAATTCTTTCAGGCATTAAAGGCAGTTCATTTTGTTGGTGCAAAATGCTTCAGGTATTAAGTACGTGGTAGAAGAACCACAAGAAATTTTAAAATAATAACGAGGAGTAGCTACATGAAGGTTTAACATAATTTCCATAAATGGGAATTTCTATAAATGGACACCCTGTATATTGAGTTATCTGATGTGGTTTTTCTGTGATAAAGCATAAAATCAGGGATTCACCCACTTTCATGGCTAATCTTTTGCATAACCTCCAATAACCTTAAAGATCAAGCCCCTCATTTAGTGGAAGGTGTCCTTGCCAATGGCAGGGGACTTGGAATTAGATGATCTTTAGGGTCCATCGCAAACCATTTTATGATTCTATAGTTCTATGTTTCACACTGCATTAAATCTGGTATCTTGTTTTTCCTCATGAGGACTAACAGAACTAGTCTGTAGGTAATCCTCCATTATAAGAATTAAAGGCACTATTTAAAGGACATTAAAGGATATTTAAAGGCAAAATTTTAAGTTGTTGTGAATATTTAGCTTTAGCATAAGTAATTTTACCTTTTGAAAGCATATATAGAAATTAGGAAAAATAAGTATATAACCTAATAGCCTAATGCTGAGTAGATTTTACAAAATACTTTTCACGGTACTTTGGCTTGTGAGCATATATTTATGCTAAGAAAAAATACGCTGCTCTAATTAGACCGGGATCAGGTTGAATGAGGCCCAGGGCAACCTGATCTAGTGGGTGTCATCCCTGTCCATGGCAGGGGGATTGGAACTAGATGATCTTGAAGGTCTCTTTCAACCTGAGACTTTCTGTGACTCTATGGTTCTGTGATCTAATCGGTGTCCTCTAACACCATGGCCTTACTGAGTACTTTTGAAGTAAAAGGGAGTCAGACGGTTGAGAGACTTTGGATCATGTTGTAGATCTAAAAAAGATGTTGGGAAAAATAATACTCCAGTTGCTTTGTGTGGGTTTTCAAAGCTTCCATTCCCAATGGCTGGAAAACTATTCACCAGCCCTTAGGGAACAATAAAGTAAGTAAGTAAATAAATAAAAAATCTGAGAAGGGAGTCAGAGAAGTCATACGGAGGTAATGCTGGCAAAAATGCATCAGGTCTTATCCCTTCAAAAACAGTCTGAAAACCCACTCCAGTCATCCTGGACCAAACAAAATCTACAGTATCTCCAACCCAGCTCTGCATAAAGCAGATCAGTATCATGTATCTGTCTGTAACACACTGATTTAAAATGTTCTATCTGAGGGAGAAAAAAAAATAAAAAAATAAAAAATAATAAAAAAAAATGAAGTGTTACACAACTGCATCTGTTATCCCCAAAGAAATAGGTCTTTCCAGATGAGGAAAGAAATTTGTTTTTAGAGAAAGACCACAGGCCTCTTCCTCCAGCTGTAACAAGCAACATGAAGGAGCAGGCATTCATCATCTGTTTAAAAAATAAGAGGAAAAAAAAAAAAAAAAAGAAAAAAAAAATGATATCTGAAAAGTGAAATAACTAAAAGTCTAGAAAATGTTAGTAGTGTCACCAGTTTGAATCACTTAAAAACACAACAGCTCCTGCAATATTTCTTCCATTAATATAAATGCAAGGTAAACAGTATTTTTGTCTCACCGAGGAGCACACAGTCATACACACACACAAAGCTAACAAAATCTTTACTTGACCATAGGTTTTCTAATCTGGTGGCTAGGAAGAAGCTGGTAGGTCTGTCTTCTTAAATTTCCACTTTAAATAATGATGCATAGGATTAAAACAAAACAAAAATATAATAAAATAAGGTAAACTAAGATAAAAATAAATAAATAAAATTAAATAAAATCACAATAAAATAATAAAATAAAAACAAAACAAGAACAAAACAAAATAAACTTTTATTTACCCTGTATCTGTCTGGACAGCGACTATATGAGATTGCTATATGATCCATACTGCAGTCCCAGAAGGTGATAAGGACTGTTTCCCTAAACATTTCCATGTATCTTCAGGTGCCTCATGCTCGTTCTCCAGTTGCCATTTCCCTGAGTGTTCAAGTTGCTAAAATCTGTGAAAAGACTGGTGTTTTTTTACAGACCTATAAGAGATATTAGCTCAGATGCTGCAAACTGTGCAAGAATGCCATCACCAAAATAGTGCAAGATTTTAAGTTCACTTTGTGGACATGGAAGTACATGTATACATAAAAAAATTGTCCAAATTTAAGTTTCAGCTGCTGTGAGCACTGCTACAGTCAATTCTGGTGTCTGCTGATTTTTAACAAACTGCTACGGGGATTGCAAGCTCTTCCTAGTCCTTACCTATGCTGAAAAATAAAATAAAATAAAATAAAATAAAATAAAATAAAATAAAATAATAAAATAAATAATATATAAAAAGTGTAGCTTCACTGTAACTATGCTGAAACCGTTTTGTCCAAGTGTAGTCAGTGTGAAAGTGGAAGGGTGAGTCTAGATTCTGGTAGAATTGAGCATATCCTCAGTCTGCACAGGGAGCTGAAGAAAACTCTATAACAGGCTCCAGAGCACAGCCTAATGTTACCCACCTCTCTTTTGTACACAGTCACCCTCAACCATTCCCCAGGGTCTACAGAGCCTCTAAACTTCTGCAGTGTAATTTCATACTGCTTATATTCATCACTAAACTAATCTAGTCAGGCTGCTGGAGGAACACAAATTCCCCAAAACTAATTGGACCCCATAGGTCCATTCAAAGCAGGTGTATATTGAAGTGGTCAAATGTAAGGTTTGTCCACATCCTTTGAAGTGTGTGCATGCTTTCAATAGATGTATATCTATACAAATGAAAATATCAGATATACATATGGCATGCACATGCACACTGACATACTGCCAAATAAACAATAGCAGCTACAGGTATAAAATGTGAAGAAGAAATAAGGACATATCTACATAAGAATAGTGAAAGATCCAGGCTCAAAGGTATGAAAAGTTTGTGTGATTCTTGGGCATATAGTCATGAGTATGCTGTAACCACCAAGTGGGAGGCTGTTAGTGGAATACTCCTCCTTGCTGTGGCACCAAAGTTTTCACAAAGATTTTAAAATCATAGAAGATACAGAAAAGTGACATAAGGAATGTAAGGTGGAGAAGAGGAAACATAATTATTTCAAGGTCCTAGACTCTTAAATTTATTTATAATATCAAGAATGTTCTTATTTATAGTGTATAATTAAAACAAACAAACAAGATATGAAGAACTTAAGGGCCCTCAGAGAAAAGAGACTGGATCGGGATAAGTCTACAACAGACTAGTTCATCATCTTTCATAAAACCTAGCAATGAACCAAGAACATTTAATCTAACCGTTTCTAGAAAGCCACTTAGTACTGGTGGAAGGTGGTGGAAAAGTGCATCCTCCTCTTCTTATCCAAATGGAGATGACAGCCTAGATTTTTATTTATTTTTAATTAAGGCTGCTCTGAGCAAAACTAATAAATGAATTTAATTTCTGAGATTAACTTTATATTTCCATCTCTGCTAAACATCTAGTTAACTGTCAGTATCAGTCTACAGGATGGTTATTAACTTAAAAGTATTTGCTTTCTTAACTTTGGTACACATGTACACCAGCCCTCTCACCCTTCCTCTGTTTCTCCTTCTCTCTCACACATAGATACAAA
This sequence comes from Oxyura jamaicensis, assembly GCF_011077185.1. Classification (NCBI taxonomy): domain Eukaryota; kingdom Metazoa; phylum Chordata; class Aves; order Anseriformes; family Anatidae; genus Oxyura; species Oxyura jamaicensis. The sequence goes on along the minus strand of NC_048926.1, from coordinate 6,817,377 downwards.
ACACAACCCAAGTTAAAATAACATCATTAATATTACAAAGTAAAGCCTGCAGAAATTAGAGAATGTGAAAATTAAGTTTTCCTGTGAACCTTAATTAGCTGAAGGAGGTAGGCACCCTGTGGAAAAAAATAAATAAATAAATAACATGTGATCATGTAATTAAAGACTGTGTCATAATGCCCCCACACAAGGGTGCCAAATTAATGCTGCACAGGCAAACTTAATTTGAGCATTCCCTAACTTGTTTTGAGTGCTTGACTTTGCAGCCTTAATAATGTTCCTTTAATACATTTTTGTATGTGCAATTTCAGACAGAACTATCTTAAAGAACCTTTTTGTCTGAAATATTACTGTCACTGAATCTTATTTAGACTCTTATTATCATGATTTCATGGCAATTTAATTTATATTACATTATTGGACTGTTAACGTACTTCCACTACTCAATTAGGCTGGCAATATTGTTTCACTTCTAATATGCTTCTCTTGCTGTTCAACGTAGTATAATTATTAGAAGACTATTTACTATTTACCTAGTGCCAGCTTTTCTTACAGTTAAGCAAGGTGAATGCCACTGTGTAGCTACAAACCTCAATAGGAAAGAAGTTATCTTAATACAGTTTTATAAACATGTTTATAAACTTCTCAGGCTCATGTTCAGAACATAATAATACAAATAAAAATAATTCTGAAAAGAATGGTAGTGTAAGACCACATTTAACATAAAGTGTCAGATTTTAATTAGATTCTTTTATTATTTGATGTACATTTGAAAATACTGCATACCTACTTTTTACTGTTATCCCCTATAAACTTACATATGCTATGATCATTTAATATTTTTTCCTGTATTGAATACTTTTTATAATAAAATGTTCTTATATGTTTCACTAATATCTTTCTTCTTGTTTTTTTTTTTTTTTTCTTTTTTAAAATATCACTAAAATTAGAAAACTATACATATCAAAATTCACTGTTATGTAAACTCAGAAAGCTGAACTTGCATCAATAGGTGTGATATTTTTGAGATGGTGTAGATATCTAAAATTAATAGGTTTTTGTTTGTTTGTTTGTTTTTCTTGGGGGGAGGTGGGGGGGTATTTTTTTCTCTCTATTGATTGCATAGGATACCAATGCAATAAAACAAGTAGTAATTACTTCTGGGATCCCAGCCTTCTTCTGAAGATTTATTCCTGATGGACCTGAACTGTTAAAAGAAAATATTTGGAACAGTCCCTTTACATGTAATCTTTACTTAGTAGTTTAGAAAGTGAGACAAAAAAAAAAAAAAAAAAAACAAAAAAAAAAAAAAAAGACCTTCTATTTTGGGAGATCTCTACTGACTTCAGCAGATTTAGGTAACCTGGAACATAACAGATCTCTAAACAGGAGGCAAAAACTCCTACCAAAACAAGCAATTCTGAGCATCTGCACATGCTGAAATTTAAATGGTCAGGAAATACGCCACAGTCAGGTCAATGCCAGCAATGTCATCTAGACCAACTTTGTGTGTTGTTATATTCACTTCCTGGGATGCACACACATTTTAAAATGAATAAGGCACAAAGCTTTGCAGTCTCTAGTCCAAAAGTTGTGTGCCATCCAATTTTAAATTTTCTCATTATTTATATTAGTTTTAGTAATGCCTTCAGGAACAAAAAAATGATTTAATCCCTCCCTAGAGTTTAAAATGCACACTTCATATACAGGTAATGATATCAGGTGCCTTCCTCAGTAATCAATTAGCAAAGTTGTACCTCTTTGTACCTCTGGCTGAACAGAGAATTGTGGCTTGATCTTAGAAGAAAAAAGAGGGTTTATAATCTTTGGAAAAGTGGGCAGGCCACTAGGGAGGACTATAAGGATATTGCGAGGCTGTGCAGGGACAAAATTAGGAGGGCCAAAGCCCATCTGGAGCTCAATCTGGCTACTGCCGTTAAAGATAACAAAAAATGTTTTTATAAATACATCAACACGAAAAGGAGGACTAAGGAGAATCTCCATCCTTTACTGGGTGCGGGGGGAAACTTAGTTACAAGAGATGAGGAAAAGGTGGAGGTGCTCAATGCCTTCTTTGCCTCAGTCTTTAGCGGCAATTCCGATTGTTCTCTGGATACCCAGTACCCTGAACTGGTGGAAGGGGATGGGGAGAGAGATGTGGCCCTCACTATCCATGAAGAAATGGTTGGTGACCTGGTACGGCACTTGGATGTGCGCAAGTCGATGGGGCCGGATGGGATCCACCCAAGGGTACTGAGAGAACTGGTGGAGGAGCTGGCCAAGCCACTTTCCATCATTTGTCAACAGTCCTGGCTATCGGGGGAGGTCCCAGTTGACTGGCGGCTAGCAAATGTGACGCCCATCTACAAGAAGGGCTGGTGGGTAGACCCGGGAAACTACAGGCCTGTCAGTTTGACCTGAGTGCCAGGGAAGCTCATGGAGCAGATTATCTTGAGAGTCATCACGCAGCACTTGCAGGGCAAGCAGGCAATCAGGCCCAGTCAGCATGGGTTTATGAAGGGCAGGTCCTGCTTGACAAACCTGATCTCCTTCTATGACCAAGTGATGCGCTGGGTGGATGAGGGAAAGGCTGTGGATGTGGTCTACCTTGACTTCAGCAAGGCTTTTGACACTGTTTCCCACAGCATTCTCCTCAAGAAAGTGGCTGCTCTTGGCTTGGACTGGCGCACGCTTCGTTGGGTTAGAAACTGGCTGGATAGCCGGGCCCAAAGAGTTGTGGTGAATGGAGTCAAATCCAGTTGGAGGCCGGTCACTAGTGGCATTCCCCAGGGCTCGGTGCTGGGGCCGGTCCTCTTCAATATCTTCATTGATGATCTGGATGAGGGCATTGAATGCACCCTCAGCAAGTTTGCAGACGACACCAAGTTAGGTGTGTGTGTCGATCTGCTGGAGGGTACGAAGGCTCTGCAGGAGGATTTGGATAGGCTGGACCGATGGGCTGAGGTCAACTGCATGAAGTTCAACAAGGCCAAGTGCCGGGTCCTGCACCTGGGGCGCAATAACCCCAAGCAGAGCTACAGGCTTGGAGATGAGTGGTTGGAGAGCTGCCTGGCAGAGAAGGACCTGGGAGTGATGGCTGATAGTCGCCTGAATATGAGCCAGCAATGTGCTCAGGTGGCCAAGAAGGCCAACGGCATCCTGGCCTGTATAAGGAACAGTGTGGCCAGCAGGGCCAGGGAGGTGATCGTCCCCCTGTACTCGTCTCTGGTGAGGCCGCACCTCAAGTACTGTGTTCAGTTTTGGGCCCCTCGCTACAAGAAGGACATGGAGGTGCTTGAGCAAGTCCAGAGAAGGACTACGAAGCTGGTGAAGGGTCTGGAGAACAAGTCTTACGAGGAGCGGCTGAGGGAGCTGGGCTTGTTCAGCCTGGAGAAGAGGAGGCTCAGGGGTGACCTTATCGCTCTCTACAGGTACCTGAAGGGAGGCTGTAGCGAGGTGGCAGTTGGTCTATTCTCCCACGTGCCTGGTGACAGGACGAGGGGGAATGGGCTTAAGTTGCGCCAGGGGAGTTTTAGGTTGGATGTTAGGAAGAACTTCTTTACCGAAAGGGTTGTTAGACATTGGAACGGGCTGCCCAGGGAAGTGGTGGAGTCACCATCCCTGGAGGTCTTTAAAAGACGTTTAGATGTAGAGCTTAGGGATATGGTTTAGTGGAAGATTTGTTAGCGTTAGGTCAGAGGTTGGACTTGGTGATCTTGGAGGTCTCTTCCAACCTAAAAATTCTTTGATTCTCTGATTCTTTGTGGGGGTGCATGAAAGGGAGCTTAACTCACCTAATTTCGCAGCACAATTTAACAGCTTTCTTCCTCTAATTAATTTTGCTGTTAGTCTGGACTCACTGTGATTGGTATATCTAAAAACAACTATTAGCAGAGTGGACCAAACTATTTGCCTATTTACTTCAGCAGCTTGATTTTGAATGTGGATAACTATAGGAATACAAGAAAATGGTACATGAAACCCAGTGACAGGTGTAATATAATGTTCAGTAAAGCTCCTATCCTCTGCATTTGCTTGCTTAATATTTTGCAGGCAAGGGAGAGTTTGGAATTCCAGTTGTCCAGGCATAATCAATTCTTCAGCAGAATCACAATAACCATTTGCTTGTACTTACATGACTTGAATGTACATCTGTGCTGAATATAGCTGCACAACTGTTCCTTCGTAGAATCATAGAGTCATAGAATCATGGAATCATAGAGTCATAGAATCATAGCATAGTTTTGATTAGAAGGGACATTCAAGATCATCCAGTTCCAACCCCCCTGCCATGGGCATGGACACTTTCCAATAGATGGGGCTCAAAGCCCCATCCAACCTGTCTTTAAACACTTGCAGGGATGATGCATCCACAACTTCTCTGGGCAACCTGTTCCAGTGCCACCACTCTCAGAGCAAAGAATCTATTCTGAATATCTAATCTAGATGTACCTTTTATTAGTTTAAAGCCATTCTCCCTTGTCTTATCACTTCACTCCTCAAAAAAGAGTCTTTACTGTAGGCCCCCCTTATTGGAAGTTTTTTATAAGGTCTCCCCAGATACTTCTGTTCTATGGAGTTGAACAACCCTAACTCCCTCACCATGTCTTCACAGGAGAGGTGTTCCAGCCCTCTGAGCATCCTTGTTGCCCTCCTCTGGACTCTAATACTTCAATGTCATTCTTGTTCTGGGAGTCCTAGAGCTGAACACAGTGCTCCTGGTGGTGTCTCACAAGAGAAAAGCAAAGGGGGAAAATCACCTCCCTCCTCCTGCTGGCCATACTTCTTTTGATGCAGCCCAGGATATGGTTTGCTTTCTGGGCTGCAAATGCACATTGCTGGCTCAAGTTGAGCTTCTCATCAACCAACATCCCTAGGTCTTTGACATCAGGGCTGCTCTCAATCCATTCTCTGCCTAGTCTGTATTTGTGCTGGTCCAGATGCAGGACCTAGCTGAACATCATGAAGTTTACACAGGCACACATCTCAAGACTGTTCTGGCCCCTCTTGATGGTAACCCTTCTTTCCCTCATGTCGACCACAACACACAACTCGGTGTCATTGGCAAAGTTGCTGAGGGTGCGCTCAATCCCACAGTCCATGTCACTGACAAAGATGTTAAACATCACTGGTTCCAATACTGACCCCTAAGGACCACCACTTGTTACTGATCTCCACTTAGACATTGAGACATTGATTCTTTGAGAGTGACCATCAAGACAACTTCTTACTGACTGAGTAGTCTATCCATCAAACCCATGCCTCTCCAATTTAGAGACAAGGATACCATGAGGGAGAGGGTCAAATGCTTTGCACAAATTCACGTAGATGAAAACAGTTGCTTTTCCCCCATCCATCAATGCTATAACCCCGTTGTAGAAAGCCACCTGATTGTCAGGTATGATCTGTCCTTACTAAAGCCATGTTGACTGTCACCAATCACGTCCTTATTTTACATGTTCCTTAGCAGAGTTTCCAGGAGGATCTGTTCCATGATCTTGCCAGGCACAGAGGTGAGATGCTTCAAACCTGGATATTTTAAACTGGTTAGTTTAGTTTTTAGGCAGTGCTTTCTTGAATCTGCTTAGAAAATCCTATTAGATATATGCTCTACTAGCATTCAGTTATTCTCTGAAGAACATGCATTTCCCATTACCTCAGTATATTCAGTAACGAGATGCAAGGTGGGAGCACAGTGAATACTAATTCTGCATAGTGGTGTAATTTGGTTGGCCGTTTGCATCAAAACAAATAATCCATAGGTGCCATGCGCCAGTACAGCAGAAGGATCAGTATAGAACACAAAACAGATGACTAAAGTATGTCAGATTAGTCCCTTCCCATTGATAACCATCATTTTTCCTGATCCACCACCATTTATATTACAAATGCTTCTGCAGACTTCCCATCCCATTCCTGAGGCAAAGATATCTGTATTTTCTAACACCTGTGTTTGAACAAAGTTTGACAGAACGTCCTAAAACAGCCTTTTCAGAAGTCTTCAACAGCATGAAGAGCAGGTCTGAAAACCACCCAGAGGATGAGGTGTGTAGAAGAAAGATACATAGCCACTGACTTGAAAAATATTTATTTATTTATTTATTTATTTCACTTTTACTACACTCCTTCTTCTCAATCTCATCCTATTTTGTCAATAGAGGAAGTTTTCAATTCCTTCCCAGTAATCATCTCTGACATGTATTTGACAGTCTTGTCTGTGAGAATCTGCCTGCAAGAACCTAGGCCAGTCTCAAGGAGAAAAGTGCAGATGCAGCACCTTTGAATAGCTAAGATCTAAAAGGTTTTTTTTGTTGTTGTTTTGCTTTGTTATATTTTAAGCAGAGACAGAATGAAGGCCAAAATCTGTGGCTAAGAAAGATTCATTTGCTGTGAAGCAGGACACATTGATCTTAAAAAGAATAACAAGTAAATAAATAAATAAATAAATAAGAGTCCTCTGATATTTCTTAACAGTAGGAGGGAGTCACAGCTTAAAGTTATGTGCTTGCTTTTATGACAGGGCTCTCATCAGCTCTCTGTAAACTGCTGAACCAAATTCTCTGCCATGATTTCAGTGGGGTTGTGAGAAAGGAGAATTTAGCTCCCTGTTGATAGATAGATGGCTGTGTATGTGGGAGGGGGCTGAGGGGAAGACTGTTAATTAAATTTGAAGGCGAGATTCTGCTCTTTGCAGCTGAATTAAAAATAAAATACCAATTGAAGTTTAATTACTGTCTTTGCTTACTTGTGCATTCAAACTTGAAAGATGACTTCACACTCTGTTTTTAAGCTCCTGTGGCTCAGAGATGATTATGGATTTTGAGTGCTATGTGACACACAGTCTTATCAAATACCCCATGCTACCACAGAGGCATTTATGCAGCTGATAAGGGAGGCAGCAAGTGAAGTCTTCAGGCCAAATTGGGAAGGATGTTACCCTGCAACATGCAAATAGGAAGGGGTTTGCTATAGGAAACCCCAGACTCCCATTGGCTTCAGTCAAGGTAATGATTACTCATTAACTAGTTGCAGTTATTCGTTACCGGTTAACTGTGAGATAACTATTGTTGTCCTGCAGTGGGAGAAAAGAATTGATTAAAGCTAAGTAAGAGAAAGAGAACCTGATAATACTTCTGAAATAGTGCCCTTTCTCTCTGTGAAGTAGGGATATTTTGTATGATGAGCTCTGAGAGACTATAGACTGGACCACTATTGTTTCTGTTAGAGCAGGCAGAGTGTGCAGTTGTGTAACTATATGTTTTATATTAACGTTTGCCAGTTAGTAGCATCTCTGGTGGTACATGTTTCTATTCCCTCTTCTTAATCCCAAAGCACAAGTCTTCTGTTAGATCTAACATCATTATTCTGGAATTATTCTGTACAAACTGTACCTGGAATAAAGCACATTTATTTGAAGAGTCTTAAGGAGTTTTAAACTCTCAAATAAGAAAATAATAATAATAATAATAATAATAATAAATGCAAGTGCCAAACCCCTCTGAGTCTCTGAATCCTTTTTAAGTCTTGCAAATCTTACCCTAGGTTACAGCTATGTTTAAGTAAAAGTGTCAGAGCCAGTCCCACAGACTTCTTTACTCCCCCAGATGCCTCTGGCTCTCCACTTCTCCTTTTCAGTAACTCATTGGAAGCTTAGGTGGAGTTGGTGGCCTATAGCTATAGTAAATCAAACTAATTACATTTTAACTAAAATTGAAAAAAAAGTCTTCAGTGGATTATTTTTTTTTTTCTCCTTTCAGAGTCTGAATATTATTTGCAGTTCTGAATCATTATGATCAAGACCCTCAAAATGAGAACTGTTATCAAGGAAGACAAGCACATGGCACTGAAAAACAGGATACAGGTGATCTATATCCTTCATAAAGGCTGCTAGAGGCAAGACAAGTTCCACTGGGCTGTCTAAAATGACAACAGGTATTAATATTTTTCCATATAAATTGTGCCTTTGGGAACTACTCAATTTATCCTGAAGTTCACATACATTTAGTGAACAGAACAGCTCTCCAGCATTCATTGACTATAACAAGCTAGATTCAGCTCTGCATGGGCAGATATTTTGTATCACTCCAGATGTGATTGGGTGTTCTATCAGTGCCCAGTTGACACTCCAGGAGATCATAGCTCATGTCTTGTATCTGTGTTATAGCACTTACAGTTCATCTGTCTGGTGTTTTGTCAGCACATGTTCCTAATACTATCAGACACCTTTATGTGGGCAACTGAACTGAACTCATCAACAAATTCTTCACTTATGAGAAAGACTCAGAAGTATAGGAACATACATCAGAAATATTTTTTTTTAATTTGTGAGCTTAAGCTCACACCCTATCTCCGGAAAGTTTTTTCTAGGTATCTTTTGGCCAGTGGAGAATCTGCTGAAAAACAAACACAGAATCTTATACTGCCTGGTACTTGCAGATATTTAAGACTTTGTCACTGGCTGCTTCCATAGACAATAACCTATTGCTGAGGAAGTTGACCTATTTCTGTTTATGTGATAGAGTCCTGCACCTGGGAAGGAACAACCAGAAGTATCAGTACAGGCTGGGGGACGACCTGCTGGAGAGGAGCTCTGTGGAGAAGGACCTGGGGGTCCTGGTGGACGACAGGTTGACCATGAGCCAGCAGTGTGCCCTCATGGCCAAGAGGGCTAATGGGATCCTGGCGTGCATTAAAAGGAGTGTTGCCAGCAGGTCAAGGGAGGTGATCCTCCCCCTCTACTCTGCCCTGGTCAGACCTCACCTGCAGTACTGTGTCCAGTTCTGGGCTCCCCGGTACACAAAAGACAGGGATCTCCTGGAAAGAGTCCAGTGGAGGGCCACAAAGATGATACGAGGCCTGGAGCATCTTTCCTATGAGGACAGGCTGAGAGACCTAGGTCTGTTCAGCCTGGAGGGAAGACTGAGAGGGGAAATATCAATGTGTACAAATATCTGAGGGGTGGGAGACAGAAGGATGTAGCTAACCTCTTCTCAGTGGTTCTTGGGGATAGGACAAGGGGCAATGGCTGCAAGATAGAACACAGGAAGATCCACACTGACATGCGAAAGAACTTCTTCACGGTGAGGGTGAAGGAGCACTGGAACAGGCTGCCCAGGGAGGTTATGGAGTCTCCTTCTCTGGAGATATTCAAGGCCTGTCTGGACGCCTACGTGGGCAGCCTGCTCTGAGAAACCTGTTTTGGCAGGGGGGTTGGACCTGATGATCTTTCGAGGTCCCTTCCAACCCCTACAGTTCTGTGATTCTGTGATCTGGGGTGCCCCTCTTTTGGGTAAAGACTTACCCTGTATAATCAAGGATCATCTCCAGACAACATCCTTCTTGACAAATATCTAGTGTTGCACAAGAAATTGTAACAACTACTGGATGAAAGAAAAGACAATTTGTAGCTTTTCAATATTTCTGTTATTCAATTGTATTGTTAAAGTGGCAAAATGCAAAGATAATTCAGGGATAAACACACTTTTTTTTTTTTTTTTTTTTCAGGGCATCAAACTAAGCATATCCAGGCATTTCTGTTTTTCTATGAA
>NC_048926.1:6807156-6807819 GCF_011077185.1 Oxyura jamaicensis | reverse complement strand
ATCCAGGCATTTCTGTTTTTCTATGAAATGGTTAATGTCTGAAGCAGTGAAGTTAATGCAAACAGAAACTATTATGCAGAGTTAGTTTAATGATACGCAATTTAAAACTGTAGCAATTGTTTTTGGTCAGTTTCTTGCAATCTGCAAGGTAATTTTTTTCAATTTATTTGGAATTAGTCAAGTGCACTGTTGAAAAGGCAGAGTGAATTGATGTTAAATAGTTTTTGGAAGATGTAATTGTCTTATGATTTGTAAATAGCCAAGCTTATCAAAAAAGTAATTTAAATGTTATGCTGACAATTTTGTTCAGTTTGGTGTACTCTGTAAACTTGTGAATACAATTTTTAGCCCTCATTAGCAACAGCATTCCCTTTGCTCTGCTAAATCATTTCAGGTATTTTTTGTGTGTGTCCAAAGCATCTGGTACTGATCTTTTACTGATCCTTAACCAGCACAAACAGCATATAGTCAAGTTATAATCAAAGGTGTTTCTGTTTCCCAGATACCATGAAGCGAGAGCGAAAGAGAAAGCGAAGCGAAGCGAAACGAAGCAAAAAGAGAAGTGAAGAGCGAAGCGAAGCGAAGCGAAGCGAAGCGAAGCGAAGCGAAGCGAAGCGAAGAGAAGAGAAGAGAAGAGAAGAGAAGAGAAGAGAAGAGAAGAGA
>NC_048926.1:6805790-6807146 GCF_011077185.1 Oxyura jamaicensis | reverse complement strand
AGAAGAGAAGAGAAGAGAAGAGAAGAGAAGAGAAGAGAAGAGAAGAGCTTAGTTAATTCTAGTTATCTTCACAGAATCACAGAATCACAGAATAGTCTAGGTTGGAAGAGACCTCCAAGATCACCAAGTCCAACCTCTGACCTAATGCTAACAAATCTTCCACTAAACCATGTCCCTAAGCTCTACATCTAAACGTCTTTTAAAGACCTCCAGGGATGGTGACTCAACCACTTCCCTGGGCAGCCCGTTCCAGTGACTTACAACCCGTTCAGTAAAGAAATTCTTCCTAATATCTAACCTAAACCTCCCCCGGCGCAACTTTAACCCATTCCCCCTTGTCCTGTCACCAGGCACATGGGAGAATAGACCAACTGCCACCTCGTTACAGCCTCCTTTAAGGTACCTGTAGAGTGCAAAAACTTAAACTACTTTGCTAATTTGCTTAAACTACTTTGATAATTTCTCCTCAAAATTAACGCAGTTTTAAAAATTATTCCTTTATTTCAGATCTTTTTTTTTTTTTTTTTTAGATTTTGCATGTGTGTGTTTTTATATTTTGTCTCTTAATCATAAGATCTGAAAAAAAAAAAATCCCTTCCTTTGGCTTCTCTTGGCTTCCCTTGCCTTGCCTTGCCCTGTCTTGCCCTGCCTTGCCCTTCCTTGCCTTCCCTGCCCTTTCCTTCCCTGCCCTGCCCTGCCTTGCCCTGTCATTCCTTTCCCCATTTCTGTTTCTCTTCCTCTTCCCTGCAACAGCTGGCATTAAATAAATAAATAAATAAATAATCCATAAGTTGCACATGATTCATAACTGAAAATAGGTTGATGTTTCTGTTTTCAGAACTAGTAATAGTTATAGTATGATCTCATGAAATAATGAGTAGCATAAACAAAATTTTTCACTATAATTGTTAACAACCATTCAGTTTTGCCTTATATTTCTTCATTCACACATTCCTGAATAAATTCTGTTTTGTTATCTACAGCAGTATTGCATTAAAATAAGACAAAGGCAAGAATTCAAAATTAGGGAATATAAAATAACAAAACATAATTAGTATTGCTCATTTAATCTTAATTCACCTTTCTTGCACATATGTTTTCCAAAACAGTATTTTTATGGTTTAATCACCTCCCATTTCTGTTACTGGACTCTACCTGATCATCATATTGCTATAAGTCATTGTTCTAACATGTTTGAAAATAAGCTAAAGAGGAAGGAAGACTGGTGGATGTAGACAAGCATAATATAAAATCAGTTAAATTTAAGAAATAGTCATCTCGGAGAAGTATAAAGGTGGAAAAACAATAGGAGAATACCCTTGATGTGAATTCCCAAACACAGTTTGAAAAGAACCT
>NC_048926.1:6791928-6805390 GCF_011077185.1 Oxyura jamaicensis | reverse complement strand
GGAAGGAAGGAAGGAAGGAAGGAAGGAAGGAAGAACATACAGTGAAGTGCAATTTTCATGGTTACCATTTCCATCAGTGGCTGGTGAAGTGTGCCACAAACCACCTCATGCTGGCTTGGGCTTCTTCCACCTAGCTTTAGTTATCTGCAGTACAAACATGTCCATCTGAGCTCGTGCCCTTGACTATCCTTTTAACTCATAGAGAAGCTAGAGAAGAAGACACACATTCATTTCAGAAGTAAGATAAATTAATTTCTTCCTGATCTAGGAAGAAAAGCAAAAACAAACAAACAGAAGAACCATACTTATGTAGCTAGTTTAATTATGTCTCCCTATTACTATGAAGATATCTAATGTTTGTATACCCTAACGAGTAGTTTTAATGTATATGTCTATATGCTAAAGCTCTGAAGTTAAGGTGCATGCCTGGACTCTGAGAGAATTAAAGAATAAGTCAAGTTTATAACCACTCAAAAAACTTTAGCTTATTAAAAAAGAAGAGTAGGGTAATTTCATTACAATCTACACATACCTTGACAGGAAAAATAATAGCTATTAAAGTGCACTTTAATTTAACAGAGAAAGCCATAAACAGCGCTGGGAACCATACAAATTCAAGTGACAAAGAAGATATTTCTAGCAGTGAGAAAGAGCAAACATACTTCACAAGTTCTAGATAGTCCATCACTTATGTCTCCACATAAGGAGTATAAACTTTATTGGAGAAGAACTCAACCATATACAGAAGGGTTAAAAATAAGAATAATTGTGTTATGAAAGAGGTTAGATAATCAAATTTGGCAATTAATCTTAATTTAGAAAATAAATATCTGAGAATTTATTTCTTTGCCTTCTTGTTCCACACATCTTTCTTATATATTATCAAGTTATCAAGCTGATGTGGGACTGTTTATTGTTTCATTCATGTAACACAGGTCTAATAGTTCTTATTGATATGCAGTCTTACTTTTTATGCATTCCAGAAATGAATGGAATGGAATAGGATAGGATAGGATAGGATAGGATAGGATAGGATAGGATAGGATAGGATAGGATAGGATAGGATAGGATAGTTCAATTGGAAGGAACCTTCATAGACCATCCAGTTCTACTGCCTGACCAATTCAGTGCTAGCCTAAAGTTAAATCATATTAATGAGGATATTATCCAAATACCTTTTGAACACTAACAGGAATCAGTGGGGCATCAACCACTCACCAGAAAGCTTGTTCCAGTGTTTAACCACCTTCACAATAAAGAAAATTTTCCTAATGTCCAGTTTGAAACTTTCTTGACACAGCCTTGTGATGTTCCCATGTGTTCTCTCATTAGTTACAAGGGAAAAGAGACCTGCACCTTCATCTTCCACTTCCCTTCATTGAGAAGTTACAGAGAGCAACGAGGCCACCTATTAGCCTCCTCTTCAAACAAGACAATCCAAGTGTTCTCAGTCTCTCCTCAGGGAACATGCCTTCCAGCACTTTCATCAACTTTGTTGCCATTCTCTGGACACTTGACCTTCACCATTTATTTTCTGTGTAAATGATTTGCTATTCCAACCTCAGAACATCAGGTCTGAAACTGTTCCACAATCTCTTAAGATCACACTGTGTCTTTCAAACTACTACTTTCAAACACTACTTTATTACAACGCTAGAAGCATGGAGCAGTTCTGCTAGCTGTACTTCTTAGAACTATATTTTAATTGATGTTGGATGAATCTTCCTTTCCTTGTATCTTTTTCTTCCATTACTCCACTTCCCCCTCCTGATGTAGTAGAAGGGGAGCACATGAACCACAGGTATATATATATTCTGCAGGCATCACTGCTCTGCTGTTATGTTCTACTGCATTGAAGAAAATGAATCTTTTCAAACAGGTGAATTTTCCAACAGAAATGGACCAAACAGACTCAGTTCATTGAATAGAAAATGTAATGGTGATCTAAACCTATTACCTTCAATGGAGTCTGTGACATTTTCTTCAAGCATATTGATCTGCTGGAGAGAGGTGGGGGACTGATGGAGAAAGGGAACTTTATTTTTTTTACTCACCATGTTGCGTCAGTCATTGTAATGCTAGTCACAATGTACAAAAGACTCATAGAATCAACAGGGCTAGTCCTTTTGTAGGAGCTGCAATAAACGCTTCTCTGAGGCAGAATTAAAAAGAATCAACTTTAGAATCAACTATAAGTATATTCTACAATTGCTACAAATACATTGCTAAGAATAAATGGCATTTTTTTCCCTGCTCTCCTCCAACATTACCCCTTGCACAATATCCAAGTTGATTTCAACCAAACACACCAAGCACATGTCCAACAGTCCATTATTCTTTTGTAATTTGTAATACCTTTCAGGTAGTTAATCACATTTTTCCCCATGCACATCTCTTTCCACTAGGCTGTTAATAGAGACAGAACTAATTTCAAATCTTATTTAACTTAATATGGATTGGCAACGTGTTCTTTAGGAAGGAAAAAAATAATAAGTAAAAAAAAAAAATAATAAAAAAAATAAAGCCTAAGAAGATTCAGCCCTGTTAGTTTTATTTTCTCTTTTTTTTTTTTTTTTTTTCTTTTTTTATTTTGTTGTAGCATCATGTCTCTAGAGATTAGCAGAGCAGCAGAGAATTTTGTCTCATTACGGAACTGACATTTGTGCTGTTGTAGTTAGGGTTATGTCAGTGTTTCTATTATAATGTAATTCCTCAGCTTTGCTGAATAAAATGTCTTCTTATTTTGAAATTTTTACATCAACATAGTGAATTTATCTTTTGTACCTAGACTTGTGACAACAGATATGCCATCTTTCTATTGTATAGATCTACTTTTGAATGCACTGAAAATAATTTTGCGGTTTGAGAATATTAGTAAGAACTTCACACATATTTTGCAGGCAACATTACTGGTGTAGATGGAAGACACATTAAAATTCCTTGGCAGGATCAGAGTACTATTAAAGTTCTTTAATATTAACATAATATTGAGACCATTTATTTTGGTATTATCTTAATTTGATCCATTTTGCACCTTGTCCATGGTACATATATGTATTTTTTTCTTTGTGCCAGTGCTTTTTGTTGTAATCTGAATTTTATAATCTTGCCTATTACTTACAAGCAATCTGCTGCTACAGTTGTTCCTAGGTGTTTTTATAAACTAATTTAACATCTGTTTGTACTATATAACTGTACCAACTTACAAATGGGCAATATAACTTAACATTTGTGAGAACTACCATGCAGATAGAGGGAGTTACATTAGTAAAAGTAAAAAACACTCAGTATTTCATTGTAAGTTCCTAAATAAGCTTTGTTATCAAGATTGTTTTACTTTCAGTAGAGCTTATAAATTGAAAGGCTAGGCCATTTATAAGAAACTATCAGCCAATATGTTTCATTTTGAAACAAATAAATAAATACCTTAAATCATAGTTAAACTGAGTTATAAAGTTCCAAACCGTTCTTTATCCATGTGATTATGGGATCTGAAGGCATATATACAGTACATGTTAGCAAGTGAACAAATATAAAGTGGAAGTTACAAAATTGCTCTGAGTCATTAGAAAGATTTAATTAAGATACAAAGCCTGTAAACTTGTCTGGAAAGAACTGAAAGTAGTATTTAGACCCCAAAAATATCAGCCCAAAGCACTGAACACAGATGTTATAAACACCTTTGTTCAAATATGTTTACTTTGGCACATTTAATATGAAATACATTGTATAGTGCTGCTTATTTCCTTTGGGTCTGTACTTCTCCTTAAACTTTTGCCAAAGCTGCTCCTGCTACAGGTGTTAAGAATGACATCATTAGCAGAGATAGGATAGGAGGTCCTAGATGCCCTCTAAGATTGAGGTTTTGTTTACAAATGTATTGCACATGTGAAAATAAGTCTCTGCCCCAAAGAACTGAAAGGAGATAATGATTCCTGTCTTTTTGGAGATAAGGTCTGATGCACAGAGAAAGATGTTTTGTCAAGGTCAACATGTCTGTAGGGCAGAATGGATCTATAATTCCTAAATACATGTATTCTCAAACTCAAAGACTACAGAACATGACACAGAGCCTTCAGAATTCACTGGTCCAACTCAGCTGACAACATTCCAGTGATCCTACATCTTGGCTAATGAGAATTCCCAATCTTCAGGACTTAACAGTATGGTACATCAAGGTATCAAGGTTAGATAAGATTTGAAGCCAAGACAGGGCCGTCAGCTGGATCTGCATGCCTATCTAGATTAGAAACAAACAATGTATGTTCTATTCAGTTTTGTCTCTAACAGTAAGTGTATAAAGTAAAAAAAAATAAACAAAAGGCTAGATATTCAATGCAAAATGCCTAGTATGTGGTATATCGTTTGTTGATAAATTTTATCATCATTCACTGTGCAGCAAAAAGAATCATCCAGGGATATTTTGAGGATATAAAAATGTCCTCTCACATCTTCTTTTGATGAATTTTACCTTTGACTTTACACTGTTGCCTATTACCAGAAAGATAATAAAATGAAAGATTTAAACAAAAGTATGGCTTAAATATGTTTGGGATTATAAAATGGGTAGGAGAGGTAGTAGAAGGGAAAGGAGAAGGGTGAGGGGGAAGTGGAAGGGTGAGGGGGCAGGGGCAGGGCCAGGGCCAGGGCCAGGGCAAGGCAAGGCAAGTCAAGGCAGGGCGAGGCGAGGCGAGGCGAGGCAAGGCAAGGCAGGACAAGGCAAGGCAAGGCGAGGCAAGGCAGGGCAGGGCAAGGCAGGGAAAGGCAAGGCAGGGCAAGGCAAGGCAAGGCAGGGCAAGGCAGGGCAAGGCAAGTCACTTGTTTTTTTTTGTTGGTAGCTTTTTAGAGAATTTTCAGAGAATTTAACATCACATAGAAGGCCACGAGCACCACTTTACAAAGTGTGATAATCAATGATGATCCGGAAAGTGGGAAATATAAGATGAATGGCCAAAATTAGGAAGAGATATCCAACTACTTAATGCAGTGGTTACTTACTTTTCTCCCCTTTGCCTAGGCAACTTCTTAGACTCTGAGGTAAGTGTATTGTTAGAATATGAGAAGCACATCTCCAAAGATTTTCAGGCAAATGCAGGATTAGAAAAGGAAAGTAATTGTTAGGGACTGTATTGGATTAAATGCATCATTATTCTGCTTTGTTTCTGCATCTGGAGATGTCTATATGAAGTCCAAGTCCTGTGTAACCTGATTTAAAATCAGAATTATCTTCTCTATTGATGGGGGTTATATGATATCCTGAGGTTTATTCCAAACCAAATAGTTCTATAAGACTAGAAATACCTGATACCATTAATGTCTCTAGGATGTGTAGTAATGTGCAGTAATGTCAATGAAGATGTTATGACAGACTTTAACAAGAACTATCAATCTTAATACTGATATCAATGCCAATGAGACTTGATTGGCATGTATATCCTTGTCTGAAGTCTGTGCTGCTAAAAACAAACAAACAAACAAACAAACAAACAAAAAACAATAATAAGAAAAAAGACAGCATGTATGTGCGACATCTTATTTTAATGTAGACACATTCCTAATCTTTTGCTCACTAGACTTCTTTCATTTCCAAGATTAATGGTGATAACTGTCAACTGGTCTAGCAAACTAAGCTACTTCTTAGAGAAGCATGTGGTATGATCTTTTACTATAATGGAACGGATTGACATACAGCTGTAAAACACACCGTGAGATAGCTCACCTGACAGTTCTAGAGTGTAAAGGGTGCATTTTACTCTCTTTAATCATATTCATTCAATAGTTTGTGGGATTCTCAGTTATGGACTAGAGGTCAGTAATGTTAGATCTGACAACCCTGTAGAAATTTTTAACTGCTTTTAATATTCAGTCTCACAAATAAAGTATTTCTCATTGTTAATGAAACATTACAAATCTGATATATGCATAATGTTCAGATAAAACATCATCAAACTTTTGTCTGCTTACAGATCACATTTGCAACTGTGACAAGCTTAAACATCTATAATGAAATAGCTGTGCATTAAAAATGTTCAATTTTTGATATTTAAGCTCTTCTTTGGAATGTGTTGAATTTTGATGAAATCTTTACTCAGAGAATGTTAAAGCAAGTCATTTTGATATTTAAATTTCATTTTAATAACATTGATGCATTTCATTTCCATAAAAGAAAAATATTTTAATAAAGAGAAACAAAAATGTACTTCTAATGCCATTTTTTTTTTTGTTTCTGTTAAAACTTTTACAGTAAACTCAATTTATTTGATAAGAGTAGGTGTGTAAATATAATTATTATACAGGTGTATATATAAACATAGTTTAAGCAGATAAGCAACATTAGAAAATAGAAATAAAATTATTTAACCAACTGAAATAAAAGTATTTTACTATTTGGAAATGAAATGTTTCCACATTAAAAACAAAACCAAATTTTGTTCTAAGAAGGTTGCATGATCTATTGTACTGACTAATTTTCACTTTAGTGGAAAATTCATCTCAGTAAGTTCCCCCAAAATCCTGTGATAAAGCATAAATTTCCTCAAGTAACAGCTCATCAAATTATACAAAAACGAGATAGATGATCACATTATGATATTCTGATTAATCTGCTGTGTAAGAGTTCTCTGTGGCACAGACTCAGCTGCCAGTATCTTTTCCTACACTACTAGGATAATGCAATGTCCGATGAATTTTTCAGAACAGTCATATTCAAATGTTCATGCTGTGAAATCTATGAAAACCTAAAAGCACTTCAGTAAGATGACTCTGCACATTGTTGTTATGAATTATGCTCAATTATCCAAGATATTAGATTTTAATTTAGCGTGGACTGTGTCTGGTAAATTTTGACTCCATTATCACTGCATCTATGTTTAGGAAAGCCTGTTTAGACTCCCAAGGGGCTATTGAGTCGAATTTGCACCAATTTGTTGGTTGGCTTTATAAGTATTTTCCTGAAATTTATGGAATTACAGTGGAGTAAAGTGATGAAGGAGAGAAACAGGAACTGTTCTCATGAGTGAAACAACGCTGAACTTTTCAAACAGTGATAATTATGATTAGATAAATATCCAATTCCAAAATATCTGGATGGATGAAGTCCAGGATTTTTATTTGTCTGGATTATAAATAAAGACAGCTCTGAAATAAGGGTAGAAACCTTAATCTAAATGATCACAGGCAAGTTTCAAATGAAAAACTGTAGGAGGAAGCTTCATTCATTCAGAACTACGCTTATTTATTTTATTTTATTTTATTTTTTAATTTATTTTTTCTCTGAAAGAAGAAAGAAGTGGGCCTAAAGCTTGTGAGGATAAGCAGGAAAGAATAACAGAACCAGGACTGAATGCATACAACATGTTCAGAGTAATAAACAACAGTGTTATAAGCAAATATAAAGCCTGTGATAAACAATGTTGTGATGTTTCATGCACTATAATAGGCAGGAACAGTTAATTAGGACAAAAAAGTAGAAAAAGAAAAATGTCTCTAGCCACCTTTCTGAGCTGCTCTTAGTGAATTGGGTCTTGGTATGCCACAGAACTCAGCAGTAACTTTGAAAACCAGCTTTTGGGTTTCACTAAAACAATCTGTTCCTGTAGTTAATGGAAAACAACAGAAGCTAAAGGCAAATGCTTAATTTGTCAGACCTTGCCTTCCCTTCCCTTCCCTTCCCTTGCCTTTCCTTGCCTTGCCTTGCCTTGCCCTGCCCTGCCTTGCCCTGCCCTGCCCTTAAGACAACTCTATACATTCACAAAAGAGTGTGCAGAACTATTTGGAATTCATTTCCCATTGAAGCCCTAAATATTTCTATGGCTGCTTTTAAAACTGTTCTATACTTATTTGTCTCATCTTGCAACAGACATCTCCCCTTCCCCCTGCCCCCACATAGAAATTTGTGTATGGGGTCATTATATTCTATTTTCATCTCATCTGTCTGTATCTTTCTTTTGCCTTTTTCCCGTCTATTTTTTGTTGTTGTTGTTGTTGTTGTTGTTGTTTGTTTCCATCATAGAGAGCCCAAGACAGCTAGAAATTTACCCGGCACTAAGGGTGCTAAGGGAAATGCTAAAGTTGTTCTAATGCCTTTGTATCTGGACTATCCTCAGGTAGCAGGGGGGCTTTGTCACATCAGCCATATTTTAAAGTTATGACAACATTAATCTTGATATTGAATCATAATTACACCTCATCTGGGGTTTGATGTACCCGGAATTGCCATTTGCTGCTGTGAGCAAGTGTTTCACATTAGTAGTGATATAACCCCAGGTAATGCTTAAAGTCAGAGGACAGGAGAAATGGGTCTTGGCAATTTACTAAAGATTTTTATATAGTCTTAATAATGTAACATGCCAGCCTAGATTTCAGTAAACTACACACACTGAAATATGGCTACAAATGTAGTGGTTTTGCAGCACCAGTTGACTTTCAGATAGAATAGGTAGTAATATTTTATAACTTAATTAAAGATCCTTTTTTTTTTTTTTTTTTTCTGTTGCACTGACAACTCAGATCAAGTGACAAAAACTTCATTCTGAAGAGTTCTGCATGTGTGTGGAATATGTTTTTTTCACTTTTCATTCACACACATCTTATCTTTAATTCTAGAGCTGTGTGTGTTTTGCTTTAATGAAGACTTCAAATATCCTGTTGCATAAGCACAGCCATGAAAGCATGTAAATTGAGGCAGGGAGATACTGACAATGTATGTGTGTGTGTATGGAGGGAGGGTAAAGTTCTGTATTTTTTTAACTCTGTGAGCTGACGTTGAATTTCTGTTCATCACAAAGTTCCTCTGTGACTCTCAGCACTGAGTTACTGATGCTTTGACACATTTCACCTAACTTTAAGTAGAAAAGTCTTACCTAAAGACATAGATCTGAAAACTTGTTCACCGTGGTTTTCTTCTGCAATCAATTGACAAAGATGGAGAACTCAAAAAAGTGATTCAGATTACAGGTGGCCTGACTCTCCCTCTATCAGGAGCTTAAGTGACTAAGCATGTCAGCTAAATGCCTCAGCTTAGTGCAGTGCATCAAAGACTTAGGACCCAATGGGATGTAAGGACTTGAGTATCTAATCTAAGACTTACACAAAATGTACAGTAAGCACTTAGACTGTCATCCTTAGCTGACCCCTCATGTCTGTGGAGCTTAAAATCTTTTGCCACCTGACTTCTTAAGTTTAAAGTTCCCCAGGTACCTATAACTGTATTAAATTTTGGCAGGGATGAGCAGCCTATCTCATACCTAATATTGATTACAATGCAGCAACTAAATTTTCTTCTGCTGAAGTCTCCTGGGAGATCTAATTCTAAAAGACAATCTTAAAAAGGCCTAATAAGCTTTTATAGTAATTAGGATATCTATGCACTGCAGTGGTTTCCACCTCTCTGTTCAAGCAGATTAATCGTTGTCATTTCTTTAAATTAACATGTTAGTATTTTAAGCACTTAAGAAAGATGTGGGAGACCTGTGTTCATTTCCACACTTTAATGGATTTCAAACATTTCTCCATGTACCAAACAACAGGATACATATTATTCCAGCTCAAGGCAAAATATAGAGAATGCTGATTTTCGCTCTATTTCCTGAAGTCATAGTATTTAATATTTTGAATTGGGAAGAAGTGAAGAACAAAAAAAAAAAAAAAAAAAAAAAAAAAAAAAAAGAGAGAGAGAGAGAGAGAGAGAGAAAGACAGAAGCACCAAAGAAACATTTGTAACAGGAAAGTTAGGGCATTCAGTGGAGACAGGCATAAACCACACTGCACTTATCACGTGGGCACAGTGTATATTCCAACTATTTCTATAAGTTAACATATACAGTATATTTTCACATTCTAGTTTTTCTTGCAGCACTTTTAATATCTAAAGATCTGGAGAGTAAAACGCAGATCCAGTAAGAGGATATACATATATAAGTACCTATATATGTTCAGTTCAGAAGCTTGAGCTCCGTGCTTAAGCTTTATGTTTGACATATAAGTAAAGTGCCTGAAAACATGCAGTTTTGCCTCCTGGCTTAAGTTACAACTGCGTCCAACCCCTGAATATCCAGCTGTGATAAAGTGATGTTAGCATTTTCATGCCCAGCACGGAAGAGAAGACGTACAGTTTTTGGATACTGAAGAATAATTATTAAAATATCTAAAAGAGAGAGACTTATTTCTAACCACACAATGACAAGATAAGATTTATAACCTTATGTGACTGCTAAAACTTCAGAGCTGCTTCATGAGTTTAAAAGGAAAATTATACTCAGAACCTGTTAACCTACTTGAATCAATAGTCTGGGTCTACTTCCTATTGGATGTATGCTCACAGCATATCTGGCACTATCAGCCAAGGAGTGAGCGAGCATAAAATAATGAGTTACTTCCATCATTAGAAATAGTCTTCGTACATTAGTTTTAAGGAACATTGGTAAGAGTTCACATAAACCAGTTGTAAAACCATATCTATCTATTTTAGGTTTCATGTGTGTATGTGTTTGTATACACATGCATATAAATATGTACACAATGGTTGCTCTGTTAAGCTGTCCACTGCATTACTTTTAATGCCAGTAAATATATAATGTCAATCTACTTGGGAAAGCAAGTAGATCAGAGTAAGAAGAATAAGGAAAGATTATGGTAATGGGGAAGTTAAATGTTCAGTGGTTAAATGCAACAATAAACCATGCTAACTCCTCGAGACATTACTTACTTGATTTACAGATAAGGATAAATTCACTAAAAGATTTTGAGGTGATGTCTACAGAATAATATGAAATTAATAATTAACAAGGACAGAAATCTGTGAGAAATTGTGATTTTTTTTTTTTTTAATTTCCCTGATCTCTAAGTTTGTTTTATTGACCAAGCTTATACAATTTATTTTGATTAAACAATTTCCATGTGTGTTTAAATTTGTCAAATTTTGACTGAAAGCACAGTTCACACAGCTCATATACCCATTTCTGAACAAAATGGAGGCAAAATGAATGAAAGTTGCTAACCAGCAACTGCAGACAGGTGACTTCCTGAGGACAGATCAACTTCAAGTCATAAAAGGCGTATGGATTTTCCATGTTTATATGAAATAGGACAATATAGAAAAAGGCAGTTACTGAGAAGTAATTTTATCCTTCCCAGATTCACATTGCTATGCACTAGTTTTATTTGTTTGTTTGTTTGATTGTTTTCCGCAAAGTCTTTGTCTTTGTTTGTTTGTTTGCTTATTTTGGAAACTTCATGCTAAAAGAGAAAAGCAACATTTTAGAACACATCCATACAATACAGATTTTCTGTTCAACATGATGTTTGTATTTTAAAGTCCCATAATGTTTCAAAACCCTTGTGTAAACTAAACTAATAATAATAATAATAATAATAATAATAATAATAATAACTTTCAGAAGCACTATGATCCTTAGACAAGATTCCCATCTTTCAGATCATTATCTTAGATCTGCAGCATTGCATTGCATCATACCATCCATCATGCTAGCTTTCCCAAATTTAACACATATTCCCACACACAATGGAAAGGATGGATAACAACAAACCTTTGTACTGAAATGTATGCCTCATGGTATTACTTTAACTAGATCTTTCAGATTACCCTTCTATTCTTTATTATATCAAAACTTCAAAAGCACAGTTGCATTTCTTCACAAATTGAATGAGATTTAGAATTACCGTGATGGCTGCTAAGCCGATGGAGGTTGTTATGCTTGTCTCAGTCTATACAAAATGCCACTCTCTCAAACACATGCTCAACTTGCAATCCACAGGAGAATAAAAGAACTAAAAACAATAGCCACATGCTGTGAGTGTTTATTTATGAAAAATCTCCAAGGTTATTCAATAGAAACAAAAATACTGGACATATTTATATAAAGTAAACAATAAGATATTAAAATATGCTGCAGCAAGCAAAGGGCAAATTCATCAGAAAATTTAAGGCAAAATACCTTTTTTCTTTTTTTTTTTTTTCTTGTAATTTTACTTTCATGTGTATAATTCAAAATGTACAGAGTAACAACAGCAACAAATCAATGTAATTCTTGTTTGTAAAACTAGAGAGCTAATCTGTAACCTGTTTAAGAGATTTTTACCTTATAATAATAATTTCAAACAGAAACAACTCTAAATATTAAAGTCAGGTCCCAAACAGAGATATGAACTGGATTTTTCTGGCTCCTATTTGGTGCCAGATGTACCCTCACTTCTTTTAATGAAGCCCAGTCCTAATTTACAACTCATAAAAATAAAGCAGCATCAGAGTTCTTCATCACCAAAGAGACACTTGCTCAGCTCATGCCTGAAACTTTCTTTTCTTTCTTTCTTGATTTATACCTAAGTGCTATATTTACCATTTGAACACTAGTGTTATTAGTTTTATGCAAATGAGAAAACTTTCCTCATAAACAAAAATTTTGAGATCCTGAAATAACTTAAAACACTTAATCCCATTGACTTTAAATTAAATAGTAATTGGGTAAAAGATATTAAACAACTACAGAAAAGGCTGAAAAGCTGACCTAGAGTGAATTAGAACTTGTTATGTTACATTTTTCCCCATCTTTGAGTGGCCAGAGTGACAAGGATTCTATTTTATTATTATTATTATTACTTTTTTTTTTTTTTTTTTTTTTTTTCTGTTTCATGGAAATGTTGAAAAGTTAAACCAAGTTAGTCACCTCTGATCATTTTTAGCACTCATAAATTCCATATTCAGAACTTGGGTTATTTTTACTATTTTTTAATTTAATTAAATATATTGCTGTGTATAGGAAGAAGATGATTCTTCCCTAATGATTAAAACATGAAAATAATAATAATAATAAAGACCAATAAACCAAAATGCAACATCCACCATTTATCCTATTTTGATTTTTTTTTAGAGAAATTGAGATTGCTTGAGGCAGAGTGGAAGTTGTCTTCCCTTTAAAAACTCAGATATGAAGTTTAGCTTAGAACTGTAACCACCTGGCTTTGAGCAGATAAGTTTAAGTACTTCCATGGGAGCTGTACACAAATCACCTCGAACCTGATGACATGTGGTCAGTCAGATGAGTGCTTCTCCAGTCTCAATTCATTTTACTAACTGGATTATAACAGAGTATAATGGAAGCTTAGACACACAGTTCAAATAACCACCAAAAGTATCTAAAGTCTCAAGATTTTTTTTTAATTATTATTATTATTATTATTATTTTATTTTTTTTAATTTAACAGAAGTATTCAGTTGCTCAAAAATCACCAACTGTCAGATGTTGGAAAAAAATTCTAAAGATTTTCATACAAACCTCTCTTCAAGATGGGTTCCCCTAGACCAGGTTGCTCGGGGTTGTGACCCTCTGAGTATCGCCAAGAAAGGAGAATCAATGGCCCCTGTGGACAACCAGTTTCAGTGTCTGATCACCCTCACTGTTATATGGTTTCCTTATATATATATATATATATATATATATATATA
>NC_048926.1:6781110-6781928 GCF_011077185.1 Oxyura jamaicensis | reverse complement strand
GGAGCCAGTCTGTGAAGGGGACAGGGAAAGATATTTTTCCTTACTTGTTCACTCTCCCTTTCTCCTTCAGCACCCTCTTATCCCCCGAGCTAGTTACGATAGCTCTCCAAGATGTTGAATATCCTTGGGATACTCAGACCAGCATGTTCTTGTTGTTATGTCTCTTGAATGCGCTTCAGGTTTTGTTCAAGGTTAAACAACTACTTAGGAATCTCATGCAGAGATCTGTCCTGAGGCGGGATAATTGTGAGTGGCAGGGAGTGTGGGAGGATATGGGCAGGTGGCTAGAGCAGTGGGCACCTCCGATGTTTTGTAGATTCACCCCTGAACAACTGCAAAATCCTAAAAAACTGGTAGAATGCTTGCAAAAAGAGTGTCATGACTCTGGCAGTTCCAAAGTGACACAACTCACTGTAGCATGTTGGGGCCTGGCCTATGCCTATCGAGCTGCAATTGATGCTACTATGAACCGAGTGACAGACCCTGCAGATGCTCCAGCTCCTGCTCCTGCAGCCACCCCAGCTCCTGCTCCTGCAGCCACCCCATCTCCTGCTCCTGCAGCCGACCCAGCTCCTGCTCCAGCTCCTGCTCCTGCAGCCGTCCCAGCTCCTGCTCCAGCTCCTGCTCCTGCAGCCGCCCCAGCTCCAGCTCCTGCAGCCTCTCCAGCTCCTGCAGCTCCAGCTCCTGCAGCCGCCCCAGCTCCTGCTCCTGCAGCTGCCCCAGCTCCAGCTCCTGCAGCCGCTCCAGCTCCTGCTCCTGCAGCCACCCCATCTCCTGCTCCTGCAGCCGTCCCAGCTCCTGCTCCAGCTCCTGCTCCT
>NC_048926.1:6770946-6781100 GCF_011077185.1 Oxyura jamaicensis | reverse complement strand
GCTCCTGCAGCCGTCCCAGCTCCTGCTCCAGCTCCTGCTCCTGCAGCTGCCCCAGCTCCAGCTCCTGCAGCCGCTCCAGCTCCTGCTCCTGCAGCCGCTCCAGCTCCTGCAGCTCCAGCTCCTGCAGCCACTCCAGCTCCTGCCCCTGTAGCTGTTCCATCCCCAGCTCCTACAGCCGCTCCAGCTCCAGCCCCTGCAGCCGCTCCAGCTCCAGCTCCTGCAGCCGCTCCAGCTCCTGCAGCTCCAGCTCCTGCAGCCGCTCCAGCTCCTGTGGCTGGGCCAGAGAAACGAGCTGTAGCAGTGCAAGTTGCCCCTGCACAGGGTGTTCCCACCCCTGTGGCAGACCCTGTGGCTGAGCCAGAGAGAAGAGCTGTAGCAGTACAAGTTGCCCCTGTAGACAAGGTGAAAAAATGGTATAGAGACTCAGGTCGTTTAGAACGCAGAGAGTCTTCTGCTAGGTGTAGGTATGGAGAAGACGAGGCTGGGCCATCAGAGGTGCAGGAGGATGAAGATGGGGATGTTGAAAAATCAACAGTAGTTACCCGAAACCTATACCAGCGTGAGCTACGAGATGTGCGAAAAGATTTTGGTCACTGCATAGGTGAGCAGCTTGTCACCTGGCTGCTCCGGTGTTGGGATACCGGAGCCAATTGTGTGGAATTAGAGGGCAAGGAAGCCAGGCGGCTGGGATCCCTTGCTAGAGATGCAGGCATTGACAAAGCAATTGCAGATGGAGCATGATCTCACAGCCTCTGGAGGCGTCTCCTGTATGCTGTAAGGGAAAGGTTTCCCTACAAGGAAGAACTTGTATGTCTGCCAGGCAAGTGGACCACTATGGAGAAGGGAATCCAGTACCTGAGGGAATTAGCTGTACGGGAGGTGATTTATGAGGACCCAGACAATGGACAAGTACTCACAGATCCAGATGAAGTCAGGTGTACTCGACCCATGTGGCGGAAGTTTGTACGGAGTGCACCATCATCATATGCCAACTCATTGGCAATAATGGCCTTGAAAGAGGATGAGGAACCCACAGTGGGTGATGTGGCTAAACAACTCCGGCAGTACGAAGAAAGCCACTCCTCTTCCCTACAGGCCTGCGTCTCGGCTGTGGAGAAACTTTCTGAAAGTGTCCATCAACTAAAAGAGAATACTTTGGAGAAACTTTCTGACAAGGTCCACCACCTTGAAGAGAGATTATTTTCCTCCCCACCTGAACGAACCAGGGTTCACCAACTAAAAGAGAATACTTTGGAGAAACTCTCTGAAGAGATCCAGCAACTTAAAGAGAGATTATTTTCCTCCCCTCCTGTACAAACCAATGTCTCTGCTATTAGGGGTAAGCGCTCATCCGTGCAAGGAAGACGATATGGTGGATACACACCTCATGCCATCCTGTGGTTTTACCTACGTGACCATGGAGAAGACATGAGAAAATGGGATGGAAAATCCACCGCGACCCTAGAGGCACGGGTACGTGAGTTGCAAAAGAAAACAATTGGGAAAAAGGGGGTCTCTGAAAAGTTTGCTGCTCCAACTTCCAGCAGGCAGTCCTTTAAACACAGGAATGAAGATTCTGACGAGGATTAGAGGGGCCCTGCCTCCAGCCAGGGGGAGGAAAGGGACAATCGAGTTTATTGGACTGTGTGGATTCGATGGCCTGGCACATCAGACGCACAGAAGTATAAGGCTTTAGTAGACACCGGTGCACAATGTACTCTAATGCCATCAAGCTATAAAGGGCCAGAGCCCATTAGTATTTATGGAGTGACGGGGGGATCCCAGCAATTAACTGTATTGGAAGCTGAACTAAGTCTAACTGGGAATGAGTGGCAAAAACACCGTATTGTGACTGGCCCGGATGCTCCATGCATCCTTGGCATAGACTATCTTAGAAGAGGATATTTCAAGGACCCAAAAGGGTTCCGGTGGGCTTTTGGCATAGCTGCCTTAGAGACAGAGGGCATTGAACAATTGTCTACCTTGCCCGGTCTCTCAGAGGACCCTTTTGTTGTGGGGTTGCTGAGGGTCGAAGAACAGCAAGTGCCAATTGCTACTACAACTGTGCACCTGCGGCAATATCGCACCGACCGAGACTCCCTGATTCCCATCCATGAGCTAATTCGTCAACTGGAGAGCCAAGGAGTGATCAGCAAGACTCATTCACCTTTTAATAGTCCCATATGGCCAGTGCGAAAGTCTAATGGGGAGTGGAGACTAACCGTGGACTATCGTGGCCTGAATGAGGTCACACCACCACTGAGTGCTGCAGTGCCGGACATGCTAGAACTCCAGTACAAACTGGAATCAAAGGCAGCCAAGTGGTACGCCACAATTGATATCGCTAATGCATTTTTCTCCATCCCTCTAGCAGCAGAGTGCAGGCCACAGTTTGCTTTTACTTGGAGGGGAGTCCAATATACTTGGAATCGGCTGCCCCAGGGGTGGAAACATAGCCCTACAATTTGCCATGGACTGATCCAGTCTGCGCTGGAGCAGGGGGAAGCTCCTGAACACCTGCAGTACATCAATGACATCATTGTGTGGGGTGACACAGCAAAGGAAGTTTTTGAGAAAGGGAAGAAAATAATCCAAATCCTTCTGAAGGCCGGTTTTGCCATAAAACAAAATAAAGTCAAAGGACCTGCACGAGAGATCCAGTTTTTAGGAATAAAATGGCAAGATGGACGTCGTCAAATCCCAATGGATGTGATCAACAAAATAACAGCTATGTCTCCACCAACTAGCAAAAAGGAAACACAAACTTTCCTAGGTGTCGTGGGGTTTTGGAGAATGCACATTCCAAATTACAGTCTGATTGTAAACCCACTCTACCAAGTAACCCGTAAGAAGAATGATTTTGAATGGGGCCCTGAGCAACGACAAGCTTTTGAACAAATTAAGCAGGAAATAGTTCATGCAGTAGCCCTTGGGGCAGTCCGAACTGGACCAGATTTAAAGAATGTGCTCTACAC
Source organism: Oxyura jamaicensis (assembly GCF_011077185.1). NCBI lineage: Eukaryota > Metazoa > Chordata > Aves > Anseriformes > Anatidae > Oxyura > Oxyura jamaicensis. Next base: position 6,778,125 of record NC_048926.1, on the reverse strand, counting down.
CACAGCCGGGGAGAATGGCCCCACCTGGAGCCTCTGGCAGAAAGAACCTGGGGAAACTCGAGGTCAACCCCTAGGGTTTTGGAGTCGGGGATACAGAGGATCTGAGGCCCGCTACACTCCAACCGAAAAGGAGATATTGGCAGCATATGAAGGAGTTCGATCTGCTTCAGAAGTGGTCGGTACTGAAGCACAGCTCCTCCTGGCACCCCGACTGCCAGTACTGGGCTGGATGTTCAAAGGAAGGGTCCCCTCTACACATCATGCAACTGACGCTACATGGAGCAAGTGGGTTGCACTGATTACTCAGCGGGCTCGAATAGGAAACCCCAGTCGTCTGGGAATCTTGGAAGTGATTATGGACTGGCCAGAAGGCAAATACTTTGGGATGTCATCAGAGGAGGAGGTGGTCCGTGCTGAAGAAGCCCCACTGTACAACAAAATGAGAAAGACAGAAAATGAGAAGAGATATGCCCTATTCACTGATGGGTCCTGTCGCATTGTGGGAAAGCATCGGAGATGGAAAGCTGCTGTATGGAGTCCTACACGATGAGTTGCAGAAGCTGCTGAGGGAGAAGGTGAATCGAGTCAATTTGCAGAAGTGAAAGCCATCCAGCTGGCTTTAGATATTGCTGAACGAGAAAAGTGGCCAGTTCTCTACCTATACACTGATTCATGGATGGTAGCAAATGCCCTTTGGGGGTGGTTACAGCAATGGAAACAGAACAACTGGCAGCGCAGGGGCAAATCCATTTGGGCTGCTGCATTATGGCAAGATATTGCTGCCCGGGTAGAGAACCTGGTTGTAAAGGTACGCCATGTAGATGCTCATGTGCCCAAGAATCAGGCTACTGAAGAACATCAAAACAACCAGCAGGTGGATCAGGCTGCCAAGATTGAAGTGGCTCAGGTGGACCTGGACTGGCAACATAAGGGTGAACTATTTATAGCCCGATGGGCCCATGAGACCTCAGGCCATCAAGGCAGAGATGCAACATCCAGATGGGCTCGTGATCAAGGGGTGGACCTGACCATGGACACTATAGCACAGGTTATTCATGATTGTGAAACATGTGCTGCAATCAAGCAAGCCAAAAGGTCAAAGCCTCTTTGGTACGGGGGACGATGGCTGAAATATAAATATGGAGAGGCCTGGCAGATTGATTACATCACACTCCCTCAAACCCGCAATGGCAAGTGCCACGTACTTACAATGGTGGAAGCAACCACCAGATGGCTGGAAACATATCCGGCTGTATATGGCTGTAATCATATGATTACAGACTGTCTTTTATGAATAGAAAACTTTGTATTTTGGTGGAACACATCTGGATTTTTTGTTTGTTTTGGTTTCATGCTTTTCTTAAAAAATAAAAATAAAAATTATTAATGTGATAATGTTATAATGTCTGTTGACTATGATCACTATGTAGATTTTATTATTTCATTTATTATTATATACTATTAATTAACTATTTTCCTTTAATTTATTTAATTATTATTTGTTAAGGTGGAATGCATTTCACTGAACTTTAATAATAAAAAATAGATTTTTCTTAAATCTAACTTTTCCTTTGTTGTAAGATGATAGAGGCATTCAGGAAAAGATAACATCAGTGATATAAAGGTGCCTTCTTTTGGTGCTGAACACTCTTCCAACAGCTAAATGGGGGTGAGTAGACTACTGGTTTAGACTAGATGACAAAGTTTTAGAAAATTAAAACTAGGGTAGATGGATCCAGCTACTCATGTTAGCTGTTATTAATTTATGATGTATGATAGGAAAATAAATCACATATTATTGATTCTAGTCTAAGAGTGGGTTGTGTTTAATTACTTGTATTGCATTCTTTATATCCTTTCCAACCCTTGGAGAGCAAGAATTGTCATTACATATTCCTTTCTCATCTTCAGGCATCCAGTGATCCTTAGGTTTCATGTATAAGAGTTCTGACTTGTGAGTAAAAAGGGTACTTTAAGATTTCTTGAAGATTTAAGAAAGCCCAGGTTTATCTGTGATATGACTCTTCTCTATAACTGTGATAACAGAACTGCAGTACTGATTCAAAAGAAAAAGAAAATCTTCCTTATGAATTGACATCTTTTTTTTTTCTTTTTTTTTTTTTTTCCTCTATCAATGAAGATATACTCTTCTGACAAACTTACTTTCTAATACTGTCATCACTTACAGCATTTCACAGTACCATACAAAATGATATAACATCCATCATGATTCCTACTAAACTTCAACAGAGAAAAGTTCATAACAAGTGAAGTCTAGTTCTGCAATGTAGCAAGGCTTTATTACCCTACAGAATTTGTTTCAAACTATAGTCTGAAAAGTAAAGGTGAAAAAACAGTGATTACAAATGAGGTCTCCAAGGAAAAAGGTAGAAATATTAAATGTAGATAATTATGCAAACAAGATTTTCATATCCTAAATTTTAATAAAATTAGATTTAACAAAGCTCTCCAAGGAGATGGCCCCTAGGATTTTATCAAAACACTCATTCTTAACCAAGAAAAAAAAAAAAAAAAAAAAAAAAAGCTTAAGGTTAAATTGAATTAAAGGTGAAATATCACCAAAGTATTGGTCAAGAATTTGTACAACTCACTCATTTTTAAAATAATATTTATAATAATTATAACATGAATATATATGTCTAACATATGGAAGAAGAATTAGAGAAGTAAAAAAAAAAAGGACAGAATAAAATTATTTTTTTTATCCATTTCCATATGTTTTTTTTTACAACTATTGGTACAGAGATAACTTCTTCTTCAAGGTGAAATCAGATGCAGCAAGTTGGCCAAAGTTAAATTACTTCTCTTTTGTCAAAGATGAAATCTTAAGGGACTTAGGCTCCCATATATTTACATTGAACTTCAAATTTAGATTTTTGTCTTAAACTGCCTAGATGCTTCTGGCCACTGTAATTCATAGGTATATTTTAAATTACTGGATATACTGGGAAGATCAGACAAAATTCAAATTTGCTCCATCACTGCTAGAATTCCTCTAGGACTACTAAAAAGGGGAATGGTTGCAGTACTGGACATAGTAACCTCCAGGGGAGTTCAGTTCTCCTGCTTAATGTCACATGGAATCAAGGGCCATGCAGTGTTTGACTCTTGACCTTTCAATGTCTCTTGAGGAGAAACAATGTTCACCTCATAGAGTCTGAACTTCCCACTTGTTAAGCAGTGTTGGCTTTTAAGCAATGACAAAATAATAAGGGATATCTGTTGTAGCTAAACCACACAAATAACATCACTGATCACACAGCACACACAAAGAGTTAATGTAGCATTTAACCTGCTTATAAAATCACATTCTTATGCACTTATTACTGTCTTATTGTTTTGTCCTTTTATTATATATTATTTGACCTGTGTTTGGAAATTTTTCTGCTATGTCAAATTTTCCAAAGCTGCTTTCTACGGTTTCTAAATCTGTAAAGCATTGACATCCAAATCCGGTTGCATTTTGCTTAGTTTTCACTGGTAACAGAGAATTTAGCTCTACCAGTACACCAAGGGTGTAATCCACCTTAGATAAGAGTGATAGATAACAGGTACAACTGTGTGAAGTCTATACCTGTTGATATGCAGAGGTTACACTGCTCTACTCTTCATTATGAAGGGATCATATAAATACTTTTCTGGCCTTAAAACCCATGAACTTCTTATGAGTGGAAATATTTTAGATTTGATAGATCTCCTCTTTCTGGAAGGGGTATTATTACAGTATGTGCTTTTATGTGGTCATATATCTATAGCTATTTCTTATCAAATGCATTTTTCTCTATATTTTTCCTCTATATTGTATAGTCCTGCATTTTATAATACTACAATACAAACTGCATGGTTTCTTTGTGTCTACTCTCTTTGATGTACATATCAATAAGTAGTTACAGTTAAAATGCTATTTCTTTCCTGTTTAAAAATAATCAATACAAAGAAAAAGAAATAAGACATTTATTTTCTCCCACATAGAAACATATCATTTTAATCCAGAGGAACATCTTTGATCATGTCTTAATTCCTGGATGATACACAAGATAGAATTCTCCTAGCCTTTTCTATTTAGAGCTTATACATTCTGGTTGTTCTGAAATACATAAATGCATATCAATAAGGGCAAATATAGTCTTGATAAAAAAAAAAAAAAAAAAAAAAAAAAGGAACATTCTGGATATATTGGATATACTGCACACATCAACTCTATAGTGCATGGATGTGGCATAGAGATCATAAATCTTCTCTGATGAGGTTTCTGTATGTTCACAAATCCTTTACAAACTACACTTCAGTGAGTGGAGCTAATGGAGTGAACAAGTAAATTCCCTTAAGCCAAGCTAGTCAGTCTGTGTTCACTCAGGGGTAATTCTTATCTTCATATTCATGTTTTATATTGTAATCTGTGCTAAAGATATTGTTTAGGCCTTTAGTCTCCCATAGTTGGCTTTTCTTGTCTAATTCCACTGAACACAATGTTTTCTTCATTCTGTTGCTAAACAGTGACAGACTTAAGTGTGTAGAAGCTGTTGAATTAGTCTGACGATAATGACATTAAGCATTTATGGCATTAGATGTAGCTTAACAGTCTGTGAACTGTAATACCCACACAGAATGCTACCTAAAAATTTTATGTCAGCCGTGAGCAAACATGGTTCAGGACAAGGAAAATCATTTTTCTGACCTAGGAAAAGCCATATCTTCTTACACCACCTTGCTTTTCTTCATCAAGACACCTAGACATCCTCACATACATTTTCCATACTGAGAAGAGAATTACATTTTTAACCCACAACTCCAAGGTGTTCACATTGTGAAGTACTTATAAAAAGTGTTATTAGAAATAAATGTTTAATTTTATTTATGAGAAGTTATCACAGGTATATTTAGTATGGAAATCATCCAACTCAGAGTTAGGAATAATGTAACAGCCTTAACTGATGAGAACCAGATATTTTGATATTGATGTTACAGGTAGCCCGGCGACTTAGACATTAATAATTTCTGTGGCTTCGAAGGATGTTCAATTTTAAATCCCTTTCACCAAATTTCCCTATGGAATGTTGGACTCATGTCAGATCAGCTCTTAAAAGAAACATCGGTCTCTATACTACATAAAGTTTCAAGAATCTGTAAGAGAAATGACTGATCATTTAGTACCTGAAGTCCTACAGAGGAAAACTCACAAAATATGAATTAACCATAGCGCAGATCCTAACGTTTATTTCACTTTGCTTCTTTTAAAGAATGGAAGCTGGCAAAACCAGAGAGCTGCATTTAAGGTAGTGTTTGCTACAGATGCTACAGGTTTCATCATAGTCACATCTCAGAGTTCAGGTGGTTAACTTAGTTGTAACTACTTGATTGATAATGCAGGGAACCAGAGTCTGGCATACACAGATAATAGAAACTCTGAATTGCAGAATTGGCTTGAACTTGGACTTCAGATGAGTTGCAGTGCCTAACATGCATCTGTACTAACAAGCCTGGATATATTATTTAATCTTTTCAAATCTCCATTCCCCAAATGTGAAACTGAATGATACCCTCTTCCCTAACTGATAGGCCTTCTGCTAAAACTTGCTGAGCATTTGACAGCTATGGAAATCATTAGGACTTTTTAAAACTTCTAGTATATTTAACCAGAGACCTATTGTAAAACCAGTCTAGTCAAAACAGTTTATTCTCTACCCAGTTAAAATAATCTTATGTTTTTGATATTCTGCTTCCATGAGATATTCCCAGCCTAGCTACAGACAGCAAAAGGAGAAGAGAAGAGAAAAGAGAAGAGAAGAGAAGAGAAGAGAAGAGAAGAGAAGAGAAGAGAAGAGAAGAGAAGAGAAGAGAAGAGAAGAGAAGAGAAGAGAAGAGAAGAGAAGAGAAGAGAAGAACAAGACATGACTTCTGCTTGTTCCTTTTATTATTATTATTATATCTTTTTTTTTTTTTTTTTACTTTTTTTATTATTATTATTTTTTTCCCAGCTTGTTTGTAACTGGAATATTTATGTTATTACCCTTTACTGTACTAGTTTTACTTAATCTTAATTCCCTCTATTGTATGCAATTATGTATTCTAGGTTCATAAACAATGCAATCTTTTTATATTTGCAGAGTGATCTGGCTTGCCAAAAGGGGATTTTTATCATGTGTTTCCATATAAAAACAACTACACATCTTTTCAGAAGATAGGTGAATAACATTTGGAGGAGTGAGATGGAAACAGCTAATGACAAACTCATTGGAAATTTAAATGCTTTCCATATTGAAAGGGAACAGACAATGAAAATAGTAATGTTACACAAATAGTTTTGATTGCATTGTGGTAAAAACTTTCTCCAAATAGATGCAAGGGGTGAAATTTATTTATAATGCACATATCTACATCTAATTTAGTCACCCTAAACTCCTCTCTGTGGAGAAGTAAACAATTCCAGAATTCAATCCATCTGACCTGATCTGGATATTATATATACGATAAAACTTTGCTCAAAAAGGATTTGTTTTTCTCACTTGCTACATTTTCTGAATTATTATATGGGACCTGGGATAATTAGCTGGGACCTTCAAACTGTATAGATCCATAGCCAATTATGAATCTTTCAAGAGGGTGAGAAATCCATGAACATGAAGAGTTAAGAGAAGGAAAATATGTGTGGCTTTTCAGAGAATAGAAGGAAAGCTGTCTTTGAAGCTTGAAGTGAGCTATGCATATCTTCCCAGTTTGTGTATATATATGTACAAGTAATGTTCTTTATAATTCCATGCCTTTGAGTATGTTGGATTTATTTCTTTAGGGTGGAATTAAGCTGAGTAGAGCAGTTATATCATATGAAACTGCCTTGGAGTTCACTTTTAGTCGTTTCCTTTTTATTTATGTTTTTGATAATTTTAGGCTCTTCTGATAGCCCTATGAACAATTTATAAAACTGAAATAATAAACCATTTTGCCTTCTTGCTGAATTTCCCTACCCTGAAAGATGGAAATCCTACAGAAAGCCCAGTTTCCTTGTTATCTCAGCTGCAGAAATTGCCACTTGAGGTTTGCCTCAAGAAAATCTGTGAAAAATGTGAAGACAGATACAAATGATGAGATGTTGAGGTTTATTTCTGTTCCTGTGGAATCAAAACAGTCAGCCAGAAAGTAAAGATAGAGAAAAAAAAA
>NC_048926.1:6770010-6770846 GCF_011077185.1 Oxyura jamaicensis | reverse complement strand
AAGTAAAGATAGAGAAAAAAAAAGAAAGAAAGAAAGAAGAAAGAAAGAAAGAAAGAAAGAAAGAAAGAAAGAAAGAAAGAAAGAAAGAAAGAAAGAAAGAAAGAAAGAAAGAAAGAAAGAAAGAAAGAGAGAGAGAAAGAAAAAAATCTAAAGTTTTCCACCTTACAGAGTATATACTATCTTCCTTTTGTTTCCCAGTTCATAATAAATAGTATTTAACACTGTGTGTTTAAGTCACTTTTTGTTGCATTTTAATCTGGTAATTAGTTTTACCATGAATCAAATACTTTTTAAGGAGATCAAACTGAAACAGCATTTAGCTTAATTCTGATGAGACTGAAGCTATGCTTCATTTGACCAAGGGAGTTTAAGAGTTGAACAATAATGTGTAATATAGAAAGTCTTTATCGGCAACCTTTTCCATTCTAACTAGTGCATAATATTGGTTTTGCAATCATTTAGTAATTATATAAGGAGGACATATTTATTACGAATTATTGATTTTATAATTACTGCTGCTGGTGTTCACATTATTACACAATGAAAATCTTTTAATATACAATGTTCTTCACCCTCAACTGGCAAGCAGGTAGTGCAATGTAATTTACTGAGTAGCCAAGAGTAGATTTTTATTGGCACATATTTTTGCCAGCTACCTAAGTGGTTTGCTTGCTGAAAATAAAATAAAATAAAATAAAATAAAATAAAATAAAATAAAATAAAATAAAATAAAAATTTAGTCGTGTTCCTATTTTGACCCGTATGTTTCATTTAGACTTCTTCTATAGGTATTTGTGTGGTTTTATGGAGTTTGTTCGATCACATGAAAAAAAAAA
>NC_048926.1:6759008-6769910 GCF_011077185.1 Oxyura jamaicensis | reverse complement strand
AGTATTGTTATAATTTAATAATATAAAATAAAATAAAAATTTACTAATGGCACTTAAACCATGAAGAATGTCCAATCTTTCAAGGTAATTTCTGGAAGAGGATTATAGTCAGTCAATGAAAAAAGGCAGAGAAAGAGAGAGAGAAAAATAATAAAATAAAATAAAATAAAATAAAATAAAATATCTTTAATTATTGAGTTATTTTACTGCTAACATCACCAGAAATTAAAAGTTATAGCTTTACATTTGCTGTAAGCTAAATAAACATAAAAGACCACTATCACACTCTGGATCATGACACATGAAGATATATCTCTTATGAAATTGATTTTTCCACATGTGCAGGCTGACTGTTCAGTGCAGCTATCCTGCCTGTAAAACTGCAGGGAAAAGTTATATTCAGAGCTAGTATATAATTGTCAATATGTTTTATATTCTTGAGCAAGGGATTTTTCTTCAAGACATGTATAAAAGAGATTGTCCAAGTTTGCCATTTGATTGGGCCTGAAGTTCTCACTAATAGCTGTTGCTAAGAAACTGTCATCCCAAACAAAGAGGAGTTCAGAGCCATCAGAAATCTTTAGGAATAAGGCTCTCCATTACTGACATCAGAATTTAACACTCTAGTTACAGAATTTAGTCCTGGCAGGTGTTGAGATACATCATGCATTGAAGAGGATGCAAATAGCTTTCACATCTTCCGCAGCACTTGCCAGGATTGAAACTTTGATTCTATCTCTGCTACAGACATGTGGACATAAACACATGTCTAAACATATATGAGGATTTGGCAATGAGCCCATTTGTTGGATGTGAGTTTGAATTTTTGCTATTTGGTTGCTTAGGACCCAAGGGTCTTAATGACAATATGTCAGGGGATGTTCAGATTAGATATCAGGAAAAGTTACTTCCCTGAGAGTATGGTCAGGTACTGGAACAAGCGTATGGTCAGGTACAGGAACAGGGAAATGGTCACAGCACTGAACCTGCTGGAGTTCAAGGAGTGTTTGGACAATGCTTTCAGATGTATGATTTAATCAGGGTATTCTATTATTCAATGATACTTTGCCTGCAGTAAAAGTTATTTTATTAGGATATGACTGTCACGTAATCTTTTTTTTTTTTTTTTTTTTTTTTTTTGTGAAATAAAATATTCTAATAAAACACATCACATTGAAACCTGTTTGTTCAACAAGAATTAATTCTGTTTCTTTCCCGTGTAGATTTCAGATCATCTCAGTTGATATCTTGCTCACAGTCATAGTACTTGAATATAGACAAATACAAACACAGAAGGGAAAAACAAGATTCTTACTGGGGTCTTTAAAATTGCAGAAAGAACTTGCTGTTGTGTGACAAACACAATATGAAGTGGCAAAAATTGTATTTTGGATTTTATCACGATTTGAACACACATACTGGAAACCCTGAAAGAGGAATTTGAAATGCATTTAAGTTCTATGTAAGCATTTGACTCTTCAAGATAGGGGGAAATAAATAGATAAATAAATAAAAGTCAAGCTAAGAAACTTACCCTCCTCCACCACCACCACCCCCTTTTTTTTTTCTTTCTTTTATTCCTTTTCTTTTTTCTTTCCTTTATTTCTTTTTTTTTTTTTTTTAAGAAAAAAAGAGATGAAATAATATTACATGCCCTTAGACAGAAATCAATAGGAATGGGATTGCCAACTTTAGTTTCTGTAACATGCAATACTATTGTCTCCATTCAGTAAAGTGGGTTGAGGCTATTTCTGAATTTGAGCATGTTAGGCTTTTTTTTCCCTATATATTTCCAGGTTGAGACAATATCATTCTAATAATGATTAGCCTATAGCTAATGTCAGGACAACCTGATTCCACAGCAAGATTATATCGACAAACAACTCTGCTCACCTTGTTCCTAATTAACCTAAATTTTAGCTTAAAAAAAAAAAAAAAAAAAAATGATCTATGTAATTTCTAACCAAGTCCTCATCCTTTGTACAGGATGAGGATAGGATAGATGCACTCTGGGATTGTTTTTTCTTAGTGAATATCTGGTGTTCTAAACAATTGCAGGTTTGTAAGCAATGAATCATAATGATTGTGATATGCAGTCTGTGGCAAGTTTCACAACTGGGTGTGCTTCATCATGACAAATGCCTGAGAAATGCAATGTAAAGATCAATCAATGTTGACTTAGCATTAAGATGAACTGGATGGTCTAATGAGTCTTTTCTGTCTTTTATGGTAAGAAGAGATCAATCAACAGAAAATCAAATGAGTGAAATAAAAATAATGTTTTGTAGTGCTTATATCCCAAAGTTTTAAACTCTAAAAAGTCTGTGAACTGTAAGAAAAATAACAAAAAAATAAGCCTGTTATTCCCTATTTAATTAATTAATTTATTTATACAGCAAAACATGTAGCAAAGAAGCAGATATTAGGGGCTTCTTATTGTGTTATACTCTAAACAAGTTTTTTTTTTTTGTTTCTTTGTTTGTTTTTTGACATGTAAAAAAAATACACACTTAAAAATATTTTAACTGTAATTTTAACGTACTCTTTTCATAAAATATTTTAAGATTTTGGTAAAAGGCCTGAGAGAATATTTGTCCTCTCTGATGAATTTTTCTTTCTCATTACCAACAGAGTGAGAAAAAGCTGAAGATGACATTTTTACATAATCACTTAAAAATCTAAAGTAAGATGAAGTGTAGATATTCAAGGATTTGTAGGCACAATCTTGACAGCTTATCTAGTAAAGCAGTAGTTTGGGCTTATCAAAAATAGTTTGATCAACACGTTTTCAGAAAATATTCCTACATCAAAAAGGTTTCAGTGTTCTCTAATACTAGATCATTTTCAGAAACTAGTAACCAGGAAATAAATATTTAAAGATAAACCTTAAATTGAAATTAAATTATCCTAAATCTAAAATATCAAACGTAAACATTTTGTCTATGCTTATTTCAGCTTTATCCAGCAGAGATGAAGAACTTTCTTCAAGGTGTGATTCATTCCATTCTGCCTATTCATGTGTTGTAGGAGGAGGTGAAGTGTTCTATGGAGTTACCTAACTCTCTTTATTGATTAAGCTAGGAATTCCACATGGCAAATTCAGATTACATACCCAAATTTAGATTAGTTATTTGAAGTTTCCCAAACCTGAGAGAGTTCTGGATATGGCCATCACCTTAGCTAAAATATGCAAATAAAATTTTAGATTTTATGTCTAATTTTATGTATAAGACACCTGGAAGTATCTGAGGAAAATGCCCTCCAAATGTCAAACGTTTTTAACTGTACTGTATTAACAAGACCTTAACAAGTAAATGTCAAAAACTATGGAAAGACTTTGGCCTGCATCTTCCCTGTGGTTTACTCTTGTGTGTTTCAATCTAGGAGTCCTACTCAAGGACAAAATCCTCACTGGTTAATCTCTATACAGATCAAATCAAATCAAATCAAATCAAAACAAAACAAAACAGTACAAAACATTTTTTTTTTTTTTCCTCCCTCAGAGATGTTACAATTTCTGTACAAGTAAGAAACAATCAGACTTAGAGGCAAATGGATAAGTGAACATCTGATTTTCTTTCAAGTCTTTCATTAATTGTTTTTATTTTAAGACACTTTTTAATGATCAGAAATGAAAGTAGCTCCCTTGACTTAAGCTGGCCAGAATGGCTCTTACTAAATCCTTTGTGCCTTTTTTTCTTTCCCTGAAAAATGTCAGGGAGTAAAATAATAACTATTAATGATGATGACTGTTGTTTCAAAACCAAATATTGCAAGTTTAATAGGTTCATAAGTCCATTCTTGGCTGTGGAAGTTGATTCGTGACATCCTGACACAGACCTGTCCAGTTCCAGTATTTTGTTACTTCTGGTACAGGAATATTTTATTTTTACCATAAAAGAAAGAAAAAGAAAAAAAAAAAAAAAAAAAAAGAGAGAGATAGAGAGAGAGAGATTAAGTATAAATATACCTGCACTTAACTGACAATGCACTTTAGAAAGTAGACATCTTAAAAAGTATAGTAATAAAAGCTTTTTTCTTTTTCTTTTTCTTTTTTTTTTTTTTTTTTTCCCCTACAGAATGTTAGGAGAAACAATTGACCTCCACCAGAAAGCTATTAAATTTACAAAAGCTAATATGAATTTTAAGACTACATGAATTTTAAGACTACATGATACATCATATTTATTTATTTATTTATTTATTTTCTGCTGGTTATGTGCCAACTGATCATGTAAGTATCTATCCTGAATGCTGTTTTCCTCCTGTGATCTGTCTTTCATGTATAAAATTTACATGTTTTTGTGTGTAGCCCCTGCTTTAACCATAGATGGGGCATAAAGGATGATGGGCTGAGACCACTATCACTGACCTGAAGGACTCAATGACTTGCAAACTTCTTATATTCTCAGGTATTAGAGAGAGAATAATTACAATCTGTCACAACAAAGACAACTTTCTTTTTTTTTTTGGTTGTTGTTCGTTTGTTTGTTTGTTTGTTAAAACAACTTAAAAATACTCATTTTCTGCTAGTTAAACTTGTAAAATCTCTCCAGAAAAAACAAAACTATCCACTCGTAAAACTGATTCATCTCACCAGAAGGCTACAAGCCAGGGATAACATATATTTCTTTTTCTCCATCAGTTGCAAAGGAAGCCAGAATGACTGACAAGAAAACTAATATTTTAGTAGCAATATTTAGGTGAAATTAATCTTTTTTTTTTTTTTTTTTTTTTCTCGGATAAAACTATGATTTACTCTCTTACTATCAATAAAATTATCTTATAGAGGATTTCTGCCTTTCATGAGGTCAGATAAGAAATTAAACACCTTAGAAAGAAGCTAGTATTTGTCTAGAGACTAAATAAGTCATTTAAAGGCAGTTCTCTCTGTTATTTACTTTCACCTTCACTTAATTGGAATGGCAGATAAAGTTTTACATTGCTCCATGTGACTATAATGCTCGTGACTTCTTTCAGAGAATGCAGATGTTTTCTTTTCTTATTAACTGCCTGTTTTTTATTAACTACTTTTTTTGGCAGAAAAAAAGTACTGGTGAACATTGTAAGAGTCTTCTTAGATTTTGAATTTAATTAGATTTATTTAGTTTAGCCTCCTTCATAGCACAGAACACACGATTTCAAATTCCTTCTTCAAGTCAATGACAGTGCTGAGTAGAGAATAATCTTAGAGAAAAACAAATCAAATACATTTAAAAAAAATAAAATTAAAAAAATCCAGTAATAGAGAATCTAATATAATCTTTGAAGAGTCATAACAATTAATTACTCTCACCATAAAAATATGAATACATCTATTCACTTTTTTTCTTTTCTCCTTTCAACATGGTTAGCTCAGTATTATTATCCTTATTTTTACTTTTTTTTTTTTTTCACTGTCATATTTCACCATTTTGTAAAAAGAGCAAAGATTGCTTCTAAATATGCTACTTGTTACTAGTCACATCGAACATATACAAACTTAGACAAAAAACTTACAATGGCATGTCAGCTGATCTCTACTGTCTGTTCCATTGTGTACAACAAATCTGGGTTAAACAATTTGCTTTGCCCTCTTTACATCAAGCAAAACTAATTCAAACAACCCTGATTTTCTGCAGGGCAATACTACTCTCATGGACAGTTATCATGAATTAGTTGACTGATTCATGATATGTGTGTTATCTATGATGTCAGAATAAGTTGTTCATATAACTGCATCTTATAATATCCTTGACCCTAGATTATTGGAGATGGAGAGCATTGTGTATTGGTGGCCTGTGTTCTTCATTATTTTTTATTTCCTTAGCTTTTGTATCAACTTCAAGCTTTACTGGTAATGATCTTTTGTTTTTTCCACCTCACTGATAAAATGTTTACTTACACAGAGACAAAAATCAATGCCAGGGACACTCCCATCAGAATAAACCTTCTTAATATTAATTCCTAATTTCCAATTATATTGTGGGACACAGTTATCAAAAATTTCTGTAGTAATTAAATGTGATATGAAAAAAAATAATGTTTGTGTTTTTTTGTTTGTTTGTTTGTTTGTTTTTTAGTTTCTTGTATATAAAAAGTTCTTTAATGTATTACATTATTACTCAACATTATTACTTTATTGAATCGGTGTTCTCAATGAAGCATAGACATGAGATTTTTTCAAAAGTTTTATTTCCAACCAGTGCATATACACTAGCATCAATAATATTACTTTCCTTTCATTCATTGTTAGTTCAGGCTCATCTCAAATGATTCATAATTTTGCTTAGAATCAAAATGAAACTTGTCATTGTTTGGCTTAACCTATTTATTCTTTTTTTAAAACAGGCTGTTGCTATATGTTCCTTCCTGTATGCTGGCATGTCTTAAAGTTTTAAAGACTGGCTTATATCAACTTTAATAGTATGGGTAGTTCCTGAACCATCTCTTTAAAATTCTTAAATAAAAAAACTCCTGAGTCCTGATGATTTAAAAGTGAATCTGACATGAACCCATTACAATTTGCATGGAAAGTACTTCATCACAATGTGATATCTAAGTACTAATCAGAACCATTCATTGATTATTTCTAGAATTTTTATTTCTATTTAGATGCTTCCACCATGCATTAGCATTCTACTCTCTTGTCCCATGCAACATATACTATTTTGAACGACACATTACCATTTATTTTTAAATTCAGACAAATATATTGTCAGTTACAAACCTATATTGTCATTGCTTAAAAAACTATACCTTTTGTGTGAGCTACATAAGTGTGCTGTAATATTCCTTGGAGAAAAGTATGCAGTAACAGTTACTAGGTCTTTTGATAATTAACACAAAAGTCAGATCAAGAGATTGTCTCAGCAGAATCTAATCTCTGCTCCCAGAGATGGCATACCAGATGTTTCCTCTAACATTGTAGAAAGGGAAGACAAAAATGGGGTGAAAAGTCACCTGTCTTTAATACCATCTGTGGCAACAAAGAGATCACATAATTACATCTTCAGTTACATCTGATCAAGCCACTGTAATAATGTCCCCTACTATCACTTTCATCCTTTGCTCATAAATTTTACAAATGTGGTAGTTATGCTACCTCTAGTGTGTTTGCCATCTAGAACTACTTTGGGGGCTGCTTCAATCTCTGTTGTGTTGTTAATAGCAAATTTAGACATCTGAGGAGATCCTCATATTGCTACTTAATGGCTTCTGAACTAGTTCCCACTGCAATAGAACTGCTTTGTTGCCGTCTAAGGATATGGAGAACGAACACACATGCACAAAACTTCCAGGGAGAGCAGCCAGGGACCATTTGTAAGATCACCCTTTGTTAATCAGCCAAGGAGCAATAATTGTAATCAGCATGAATGTGTAAAAAAGCTGATATTTAAATGTTTAAATGCATAAAGCACTCAGTGGGTAAGGAAAAGTTTTAACTTCTGGTCATTCAGAGGAAGCTCATGACATCTTTAATGGCAATTTGCAAATCTAAAGTCTCTTCCTTTAGGTAAGACACCAAAACCCAGCCTTTCAGGATGTTTGAGTTCAATACAGAGCTGCAACTGAAATCTTGTTGCTCAGTAACCTATGCCATTCAATAAAATGGAGATAACAATGACTTTTCTACTTTCATTATCTATTGAGATTGTAAACCTCAGTAAAGAGGATTGTGGGTGGGTTGGTGCTCTGAGTATACACAGAAAAACAGGGCTTTGATTGGTAGGAGATGTAACCATATTCCACTAAAAATATTAATATATTAGGGACATGGTTTAGTGGTAGACTTTTCAGTACTGGGTTAACAGTTGGACGTGATGATCTTAGAAGTCTTATTTTATGATTCAGTGATTCTGTAAGTACATGGCCTCATCATTTCTTTGTCTTTCTCCAGAGTCTGCAGTACAGAATATATCTAGAATATCTTATGCATGCTCCCACACTTACCTTCCCCAGGGAAGATAAATAAATAAATAAATAAATAAATAAATAAATAAATAAATATGCTCAATTAATTGATTGTATTAAAAAAAAAAAAAAATCCTATTGGGCAATATCAGGTATCATAAATATATACTCTTTTCATTTTATGTGTCCCTCATAACGGACACCTCAATCTGGCTGGGAAGATGACAGATAACATGCATAGTCATTTATTCATTACATTTTTTTCAGTGACTGCACATATGCTGAGTACCAGAAACATACCTCTATTTTACACAGTTAATATTATTTGAAATGGCATATAAATTCATCAGTAATTATTCTGTAACCAAGTTAAGCCAGTCATTCCAGATTCTTATTTGAGCAGTAGAAATCTGGTCCTGTGAATCTTGACTGACATTATCTGAAAACATACAAATGAAAACACGCCTCAACTTAGTTACATATGGAGTACAGGAGTGAGAAAGGAACTCTCATTCTATACTGTGGTTACTTATGATTTTAAGGGACTGTTGATGTGAACATACCTTAGTATTCTATCTCTCAATTAATACAGAGTACTCTGGCTTAATGGCAAGCAGTGAAAAAGATTTCAAACTTTTCATTATTAGCTATTATGCTTTTCCTTTTTCTTCCAGACTTCATCTCTGCAACAATTCCATTTACCTTGAAAGATATCACACAATGTATTTAACTTTATATGAACTCTGCTTTTCTCAATTATTTTCTTATATAAAACCAACAAGTATAAATCTTGTCTTCCGCCATTCTGCCAAACATAGTATAATGAAAATGACTCTCTAATGAATACAGCTCTGCCTGATTTTCTTTTGGGAAATGAACCTACTTACTAGGAAATATATAAATATATATATTAGTATCATGTCATTAAAGAAACAATTTGACTACTGCTGTACATAATTATGTTATTGTTTCATTATTTTTATAGTCTTTGTTGTTATCATTATTAGTCTGTTTACATAAAGAGAATCATAGAATCATAGAACATCCTGAGCTGGAAGGGACCCACATGGATTGTAAAGTTCACCTCCTGGCTCCACCCAAAAATCAGATCATATGTCTGAGAGCATTGTCAAATACTTCTTGAACTCTGGCAGTCTCAGTGCCATGACAACCTCCTTGGGGAGCCTGTTCCAGAGCCTGACCACCCATTTGATGAAGAACATTTTTCCTAGCATCCAGACAAACCTCTGCTGTCACAGCTTCATGCCATTCCCTTGAGCCCTAATGCTGGTAGCTCAGCACCTGCCCCTCCATGCCCCTCATGAGGATGCTGCAGATCACCATGTTTCTCCTCTCAGTCTCCTTGTCTCTGAGTTGAATGAACCAAGTGATCTCAGCTGCTCTTCACACATCTTTCCGTCTAGAAAGGTTGGTCCTCCTGGCTGCCAGGACACACTGCTGGCTCATATTCAAGTTGCTGTTTGCCAAAACCCCCAGATCCCTTTCTGTGGTGATGTTCTCCAGCCTCACATCCCCCAGTCTATCAAGTGCAAAAAAAGCCCTGTGCAAAAGCCAGCACTTGCACTTAAACTTCATATTGTTAGTGATTGTCCAGCCTTCTAATTTGTCAAGGTCTTTTTGCAAGGCCTCTCTATTTTTGACAGAGTCTACATCGCCTCCCAATTTAACATCATCTGCAAACTTAGTCATAAAACCTTCTAGCCTACACCCAAATCATTTATGAAACCATTGAAGAGAACTGGTCCTTAAAAGGAGCCCTGGGGAACCCCACGGGCTGCCAGCCTGTTGTAACTCCATTTGCTACAATCCTTTGAGCCCAACTCACCAGCCAATTTTTCACCCATCACATTATACTTTTGTCTAGCTGTATGCTGGACATTTGTCCAGAAGGATACTGTGAGAAACAGTATTGAAATATTTACTGAAATCCTAAAAGATTTTACCATCTGGTTTCCCTTGGTCAACAAGAAGGGTGAACTTGTTATAAAAGGACATTAAGTTTGTTAAGCAGGACTTTGCCCTTGTGAACCTGTGTTGGCTATGACCAATGACCACATCATCCTTCAGGTGCTTTTCAATAACTCCCAGAATAATCTTCTCTATAATTTTACCAGTCACTGAAGTGAGACTGACAAGCCTGTAATTACCAAGGTCATCTTTCTTGACTTTCTTGAAAATTGGAATGATGTTTGCCAGCTTCCAGTCAACTGAGACCTCTCCAGATTTCCAAGACCACTGAAAAATAGCAGAGACATCTTGTGATGATATCAGTACCTTGGGATGAATTCCATTGGATGCCATAGACTTATATGCATGCAGGTGGAGCAGCAAATCCCACACAACAAGGTTGGGTGGGAATTTATCATTTCCACTGTCACAGTCTCAGAGCCCATTATTGATGTTGAAAACAGAGGTGAAGAAAATATATATCATTTTTTTTTTTTTTTTTTTTTTTTTTTGTGAGGTGACCATGCTCATCAAGTAAAGGACCAGTGTTTTCTCTAGTCTTCCTTTTGCTGTATTTAGAAAAACATAAAATCTTCTTATTGTCCCCCACAGTACTGTTCAGCTTCAACTCTAATTGAGCTTTGGCCACATAATTTTTCTTCCCACAAAGGCAAACAGCATCCCTGTAAGTCTCCCCTTGTGCCTTTCCAGCAGCCATACACTTTTATTTATTTATTATTTATTTATTTATTTATTTATTTATTTATTTTCTGCTTAAGCAGAAAGAACAGATCTAGGAGGACATCTTTTCTAGTTGGCTCCTTTAATGTCTGTACCAATCAAGTTATTTTAGGAATCTCCTGGACCTGTTTGTATCAGATATATAATATTTCCAGTTCATGTCTGTCAAGTTGAAGTCACCCATAAGGACAAAGGATATAGAGATATCCTTCAGTATCTTAAAGAATAATTAATCAGTGTCATCATCATGCCTGGATGATCTATAGTACACATGAGGGCTGTCACCATCGTATTCCTGCG